>NC_057809.1:372036576-372241127 GCF_018294505.1 Triticum aestivum | reverse complement strand
AACAGGACCCCGTGGTGTGGTGGAGGGCTGGATGAACATTAGACGGTGGAGGGGTGCCCGTGGAGGGGTTCTTGAACATGACCCCGTGGTGTGGAGGGCTAGATGAACAGTAGATGGTGGAGGGGTGGTTGAACAGTAGCCGGTGGAGTAGCGCGCGGTGGAGGCTGGATGAACAGGAGCCCGTGGAGGCTGGAGGAGGTCGACGGTGGAGGTGAACAGTATCCAGTGGAGCCCGTTTTGCGATACGCCACACCCCTCCCGATGAACAGGACCCCCGGTTCGACCGTAGGAGGTCTGTTTCATCCGTTTTGCGGTACACCACACCCCTCCCGATCAACAGGACCCCCGTTTCGACCGTAGGAGGTCCGTTTCCTCCGTTTTGCGGTACGCCACACCCCTCCCGATCAACAGGACCCCCGTTTCGACCGTACGAGGTCCGTTTCCTCTGTTATGCGGTACGCCGGGCCTCGTTTCCATCGCCTGTTCTGTCCAAGCCCTCCCGATGAACACGACCACGCATTCCGTTCTGACCCAGCCGGTTGGATCCCACGCGTTATGTTGCATCCCGATGAACCCGACGCATTCCGTTGCCTCCCCATGAACACGACGCATTCCATTGCCTCCCCATGAACACGAAGCATTCCGTTGCCTCCCCATGAACACGACGACGACGCTGTTTCTCCATTCCGACCCAGCCATGTACACGAGCCCTGGCCGTACATATGCGCGAGTAGGCGTTCGAGACCCTGCCCGTATGTACACATACGTGGCCGTATTTTCTTTCTTGCACCCTGGCCGTTGTACGTACGTGTACATGCTACGTGCGCGCCTCTACTACGACATGTGCGTGCCTCTACATCGACCAGTATGTACGTACATGTTCGCGACCAGAATGACAACACTACGTATGCTTCGACCAGGTGGGTCCCGACTGTCAGGCACTTCCTTGCCTGCGAAGATGTAACTGGTGGGTCCCAGCAGTCAGGGGGGCGAATCGTTTTGTTTTTTTGCCCGAACGCAGATCCTTGTGTGCGAAGGTGTAGCTGCTGGGTCCCAGCAGTTAGGGGGGCGAATCGTTTTTTTTGCCCGGACGCACTTCCTTGCGTGCAAAGGTGTAGTTGGTGGGTCCCAGCTGTCGGGGGGCGAATCGGTTTTTTTCAGACGCAGTTCCTTGCATGCGAAGATGTAGCTGGTGGGTCCTAGCAGTCAGGGGGGCGGATCATTTTTTTCCCGTACGCACTTCCTTGTGTGCGAAGATGTAGCTCGTGGGTCCTAGTAGTCAGGGGGAGAATCATTTTTTTTCGCGAAATACGGTGGCCTGTCTGGTGGGTCCCCGCTATCAGGTGGAGGAATAATTATTTTGCGCGTAATAAGGAAGCACTTCCTTGCAGCTGCCATGGACCCAGCTGTCAGCCTCTCCACGTATAGTCCACGTCCGATGGAAGTCGTTCCTTGACCACGTTGACCACGCCGCGCCGAGAGCACCAGGGCGGTGGACGATGGCGAGGCCTAGGAAGGGGACGACACGGAGCCGGGGAAGACGCGGCAGTGGATGCACACGCGGAGAGGAGTACGAGGGTTCACTGGTTCGGCTGCGCTGCCGTCGCTGCAGAATAACAGTGGGTGTGGGTGAGTGGAGGGATGGCCTGGCCAGCGGTGGGGGTAGTAGGGGGCGGTGAGGCCTCCGCGGCAGCACAGCCGGGCACGGGAGGCAGGAGCAGGCGGCACGACCGGTGCTGCTTTGGGCGGCTGGAGCAAGAAGACCAGAGGTTGAAGAAGCACGACGGCCGTTGGATGGACATCGTACGGTCACTGCAGCTAGAATCGTTTATATTGACTAAGTTGACAAAGCCCTTGGTATGTCAACTTAGTAGGCCCACAGGTCAGCTTCCGAAACGGTGCGCCCCAGATGTCAGGGGGAGGAATCATTTTTTGGGCAGGTGAAGCTAGAATATCCGAGATTGAAGAAGAAGCACGGCATCCGTTGGATGGACATCCAACGGCCACTGCTGCTAGAACCGTGTGTTGACTATAAGTTGACAAAGCCTTGCATACGCGTCAACTCTATTTTTTTAGGGGACACGTCAACTTAGTAAGGCCAGAAGTGTGTGGCAGAGAACTTATAGCCCATTTGAGATTTGTATGAATGTGTAGCCCATTTTTGAATTCTAATGGAATTTACTACAACCCATTAAAGTTTGTTAAAAGTACAGCCCATTTCAACCAACCGTTCAAAACAGAATTCAATAAAATTTCCCATATTTTGATGGGATCCGAAATATTTTTATCCCAAAATTTCTAGTCAGATTAAATATAATTCAAAAATAAATTTATATTATGTAAACACCCAACGAAACATTGCGCTCGCAACAATTAATGAAATTAAAAATTTCGATATCCAGAAATAATATTTTATAAAGTAATCACGTGTTTGGTGCATTTTTTATAGTTACTGCCTAGTTTTTATAATTACATCCCATTTATTATTTCTTAAATCCCATTTTCTTGTTAAGCTTAATGCATCCCTCCTAGGAAAGATTTGCAGCCCAGCGGGGAGGAGAATAACAACTTGACCTTGCCTGGTATTCCTAAAAAAATTATAGCTGGGCTAGCCATTTTCAGCTTGAAAAAAATTAATATCTGGACTGGATATCTGGCCGGGGCTAGACGGGCCACAGTCAGCCCAGTTAATACCTGCAGCGATGTTTTCATTGTTGTTCAGAGGAGAAAAATTAATATCTGGGCTAAATATCGAAAAACTCTGTAGTGCTCACACCTCAAAAACACAAATATTGCTCGAGCTGCTTGGTCCCAGCTGTCGGCCGCTTCTTGTGCAATTCTCTCGTTTATTGACTACTACTACATAGGTTGACAATGGTGTGGGACCGTGATGTCAGGAAACCAGGAGGAAACAAAATAAATTATAGTTATATATATATAATAAGGAGGCACTTGCGTACATGAGGCTATGGACCTGGTGGGTCCCCATTGTCATCCTCTCCAAGTAAAGTCATCTCCTCGCCCGTGCGCGCTTTCCCCCCGAAACAGTTAGCGTCGCCTGCCCCGCTTCCCCGTGCAGGCGATTGCTCCGCCTTCAAATGACACAAGTGCCGTCCGTCCATCCATCTACCGCCCACATTAATGATACGCGGTTGCCGAGGTAGCTACTCCGGCGCCACACGTCCGTCCCTCCGCCCGCCCACCATTGCTATATAAACTGCTGCGCCGGCCATAGCCGCAGTCATCCGCATCCGTTCCCTTTCTCCTGTCCACACCACTACTGCCAACCATGGCTTCGTCATGCTCCATCGCTCTTCGGGACGAGCGGACGACGGACCACAAGGAGATGGCAGCCATTGCTGCCGACCGGCTGGCCGGCAGGCAGCTGGAGGACGACGACGTCCCAATGGAGAAATGGTAGTCGACGATCTGGCGCCAACCCCCTCCTCCGCGCCATCCTTGCCGGTGCATTGCACCATGACCATCAGCGAGGCCCGTGCCCAATATATGGACAGGGTGAGGCAGATGCGTGAGGAGCAGTTCCGGGAGGCGCAGGCCGACGCCGCCTACAACCACAATCTCCTCCAGGAGCACCTTCAGGCGGAGGAGCAGATCACCGCGGAGCGGGCGGAGTAGGAGGCATTGCTTGACTTGTACCGCTCCGCCCGCAAGGGCCGCCTTGAGCGCTGGCGGTACCGCATGCAGGTGGCGGAGGCTGCGTCCGCCTACAAAGAGGCTAGCAAAGAGGGCGATGAAGCGGGCGAGGCGCTGTTTAGCGAGACCAAGGACGAGGCAGAGGACAATGTCGGCTCCGACGAGTCCCTGCTCCGCTGGCGTCGACGAGGCCCTACTCCGCCGAGGCCCCGCGGTGCCAACAACGAGGCAGAGGACACCGCCGGCTCTGACGAGTCCCCGCTCTGCTGGCATCGACGAGGCCCTGCTCCATGGAGGCCTCGCGGCACCAACAATGAGGCAGAAGACACCGCCGGCTCCGACGAGTCCCACCTCCACTGGCATCGACGAGGCCCTGCTCCGCTGAGGCCCCGTGGCTCCAACAACGAGGCAGGGGACACCGCTGGCTCTGTCGAGGCCCCGCCCCGCCAACAACGAGGCAGAGTACATCACCGTCTCAGCTGAGGCCCCACCCTGCCGGCAACGTGGGGGAGGATTTCCACCGCTCCACTGAGCCGCCGCCCGCCGGCAACGAGACAGAGGACATCGCCGGCTCCGCCGAGGCCCCGCCCCGCTGCCAACGAGGCCGCGCCACATAAAAAACGAGGAAGAGTAGAACACGGTAGGTCGCCGCCGCTCGGGTCCAAGTAAGGCCACCGCTACTACCCTCCGGTTGAAGCCAAGCTAGGCGGGTTGACCATTGACAGCCGGTTAGCTTCCTGGTGGCGACGTGGAGTTGGAGAGCTGCTCTAGAGAAGAACGCTGCTTCTACTTAACTGCTGGTGCAGTTGGCTGACTGACACGTGGGCCCAACAGGCCACATGTCAGTTACGCAAGTGCACCTGCAGTTAAGTCACTAAAGCTTCTGTTCGGCTCAGCGGGACACAGGTGGGTAGCTTCGATTAATTAATTATACCTCCAGCGCACCCCTTTTTAGTTGAAGAATGTATGAAATGTAATGAAATCCGGCATGTTTATATGAAATCTGACCGTGTATGAATGAATTTATTTCGATTAGTTCGAATTCCTATATCACTGGCATTGGATGAACATGCAAAACAATACGTACTAGCATTATTCCTAGGGTGATGACCTCGTTTGCAGCAGTTTCACATGTACTCCCTCCGGTCCTTTTTAGTCTGCATACAAGTTTTATGTGCAGTCAAAGTATCTCTACTTTGACCAATCTTATACAAAAAAGTATGCACTTTCACAATGTGCGAAGTAAAAAGGAACAGAAGGAGTACAAAGAGTTTGAGCGGCTTTTTAGCGTTTTTGTACATTGCAATCAAACACACAGGCCTGGCAATTCATAGAGAACATTCAAAACAATCAATGATTATGCATCTTAGTGACTCACATGTCAGAGGCAATATTTACTTCACAACTAAAGAATAAAGAAAAAATTGATCGACGCTACTGACAGTAAAGGGCGTCCCATTCGAAAATATCAAACGCATGTCTTGCTAAAATCAATGAGCAAAATTTGACAAGGTTGCCCCATTCCAAAATATCAAATGCCTACGGTTGGGGAATGGGCAGGGTTTGCCATCAGTTCAGACATTGACATCGCACCTCGTGCTAAATAAACCAGCTGTTCTTTTTGTGCAGTTCCACCAAAATCAACCAAATTCGTGCGTAGCTTGTATGATTTCACCCTTATATGTTGCAATGCCTTGAACTTATCGGCACCTCCTTTCTTGTGGTGGAAATGAATGATTCGATGTATTCATGAACATTGTGTGCAGTTCCCATTGAAATCAAGCTGAGCACCCCTGTTTGCACAAATACAAAAAAGTGATTAGTATAAAGCAAACTGTACTATGAATTGACAGTTTCAACAGGCACATACATGCTCCATGTAGATCACACTTTTATAAAAATGGAACTCACCAGAAAGAATCCTAGAACAACATTGTACTCGTGCATCACAGCAAAAAATGGAGATTTGTCAGTCCTTCTGAGCTGAAGTTAGTTTGGTCTTGTGAGGAGTAATGTAACCATCCTTCAACTCCTCCTTTTGATGAGAAGATAGACAGGGCTTCTTCATCCTGGCATAATCGGAACTAGTCACTTCACGTACTCTATATTCTTCTTCAGAGGAAGATGATCCTGTTGTGTAAACACAAGAGGACTACTAAATGCTAGCATCCCTGTTTGCTCGAAAAAAAGGAAAGGAAATATTTAAAACAGCACAGATGAAGCACTTCTCAAGGACAATACCACTTTTTCATGACAGTATCTAAATAGTAGCACAACACCAATAGAGATGACAAAGCTCAATCATACGGATGAAACCAGTGAGCGAGTACCAACCTTTGTTAGGAGGCTTATTGTGTAGAGCATACAGATGAAGCACTTCTCTGGAACCATCTATTGCTATCTACGGTGGTGGCCATGCTTACTATATACTCCTCGATTAGTTTAATGTTTCCAACATCTTCTTGTGCAGTTCCACTAAAATATATGGTATCTTCAACGAAGATCCCTGGTTGCACAAGTAGAGATAATTACATATTACATTAAGAGTGGCATCAAATCAGTGGCAAAACAATTGCTCGTTCCAGCCATAGCAATAAATTAAGATGCAAAACTATATCATTACTTGTGTCATCACAGTTCTAGTGTTTCATTACAGCACCGGGAGTTGATTTTTGTTTTTCTTCCGCTTGTTCTTCCCCTTCATCACTTGGTTCAATAACAGACAAGCTTCGCCTTCAATGTAACATTTGGCATGTCAATTAGGGAGCACAAGTATAGTACTAAACTTAATTTTCTGATGAAAGTGGCAAAATACAGGCCATCAGTTGTGAAATATCCTTATCTTACCTCAATGGGATATTACGGTGCACATACAGATTAGAAGTCTTGTCTCCATTTGTGCAGTTCACTAAAATCAAGCAACATTATCGTACAAGTAGCACAACATATGAAAGCACACTGCAGAATCATGTGAGAGAAGGCTAGTACTGACCTCTCATGATGCGGAATTCAAACAACTCACAAGAAGAAGATCTGAACCAAATTCACCTTAACGGATAGGAAGCAAGATCTCCTCTTGTGCAGTTCCACTAAGATCAAGCAATCAAGCAACGTTATCAATGTGACATTTTGGTTGAACTGCACAAAACAGTCTTAAAACAAAAGTGTTTTCTGCAGTGCAACAAAAGGTCACAACGGCAACAAGGTGAAGTAGATAACCCTATTTACACAGAGGTGCAAAGGAAACAATTAGTGGTCAATAATGGTGGATGACACAGAAGCCAACAAAAAGAAGCATCTACCTTATCTAAATGGGAAGGAAAGCAAGACAATAGCATTTCTCAAACGGTGGCATTAATTAATATTAACATAGAGATTATATTAACAATAAAATTCATTAAACATGTAATTTGCTTTTAACTGTGGCATTGCATCAATTTTCCAGCGGCATTATTAGAGGGTGTTTGTTTAAAGGGACATTTTGGGGTAGGGACTAAAAAAATAACATGCCAGTCCCATCTAAACCAAACAGGAGGGACTTTTAGGGACTAAAAGTGGGCATTTGGGACTAAAGAAAGAAGACCGCAAGGGAGTCTTTTTGGGACTTCTTCCAACAGTTGCCCCTGCCACGCATCGCACCTTGTCTCTATTAGTTCATTACTAGGGGTAACATGGTCTTTTAGCATGTCCTTTAATAACCTCTAGTCCATGTTTAGTCCCTGGAACCAAGCAGGTGGGGACTAGGGAGTTTTTAACCAAATAGGGCCTTAGATTAACAACATCTAATGAGTTGCACGGGACAGTGGACACACCAACACCATGTGCATCTACCGATGTACTGTGGTCATACACAGTCTGTTGCCACAAAGAACAAACAACCAAGGAGCATATTTGTGTTGGTCCCAGTTTTGTTATCTTTAGACACCGTTGCCTATGTGAGCGCTGCAAATCTAGTCCTGCTCAAACTCTATAGCCTTGTCCCTTCCTTTCCATTTTGAACTAGTACTTTCGCCCCTTCCTTTCCTATTTGAACCACATCCTAGATTTATGCGATACAACTTTCCCCACTACTTTCCCCCATTCCTTTCCTCTTTGAACCACGTCCTAGATCCATGCTATACAACTTTCCCCCTTCGTTTCCTCTTTGAACCACGTTCTAGATTCATGCTATATACAACTTTTCCCACTACTTTCCCCCACTCCTTTCCTCTTTGAACCACATCCTAAATTCATGGTATACATGCAGCTAGAGCAATGCATGTGGAGTAAGTAAATTATACCTTAAGGTTCCTGGGGCGTGGTTTGGTGGGCGACGGGACGGTGGCGAAGAAGAAGGGGTTGGAGGCCCTCCCGCGCCGCCGCTGGGTGGAAAGTGAATAGTTGCGCTGGTAGTCCCTCGCCGACGGCGACAGCGTTAAGCCTCCTTCCCTTCCCGGTGGACGGATCCTGCCGGCTCTTTGAGCAGCAGTGAGGGGAGAGAGAGGCCAATGAAGTCTTGTTTAGATCTGGAGAGGGAGAGAGAGTGTGAAGAGAGCAATTACAAGGGCTGAGGCTCCAGCGGGAGAGGGCGAGAGAGTGTGAAGAGAGCAACTACAAGCGCTGAGGCTCCAGCGTGTAATATATACTGGAGAGAGAGTGTGAAGCATGCAAACCCTAGAAAACATTTGACCAGTCAAAAGAATCCTCCCTGGCACAAGTTATGCTCAAGTGTAGTTATCGAACCCGAGACCTCAAGTTTGATGAGCGAACAGGCTAACCGGCTACACAACCCTCCCGTTATGTTCAACGAGAGGAAATAACCTTTTATACATTCCTGCATTCGTGTGACAGGCATGCCGTGTTTTTTGTGTGTGTGTGGGAGTCATTAGGATTTCAATCATAATCGTGTCATGTGGCTTTGGTGGTAAGACTATCCACAGTGGTGCAGAAATAATGCAGCCTTAGTCACCTTACCTCTCTCCACGTAGTACGTTGGGTCCCACCAGTCAGAGGGTGAAACAAACAAATTAATAAGAAAAATTAAAAGCGCCAGCGATGTATCTTACTACCTCACACATCTCGCTACTGCTCGGGAACACTATCCAATTGATCCCTTTGTTTGCTCACGTACTATTTTAAGTGAATCCTTATTATAACATGCACACAAATTTTGGGCACTTGTATTCGACTTAAGTCAGTGTGCCACCATATCTCATATACTTACTAATCCCTCTGTCTAGGTGTAATAAGTCATGTTAGAAGGTGCAACGGGACCAAGGTGCGTGCGTGTGCGTGTGTGTGTTTAACAGCATGTGTGTGTTAGAGAGTGCGACAGATCGACCTACTCCTACAGAGATATGGTGTGTAGTGTACGATTTTAGCCGCGAGAGTCGGTGCATCCTCTCGTTTCCAGGTGTGTCCGGTAGGGACATGCGGACAGCTGCCACGCCTGCTCCTGACCAGCTTGGCCCACCCAAAGCCCCTCCATCGCCCGCGCGCGCTTCCCTCCCGAAACGGTCATCGCCGCTCCAAAGAATCGGTGCCACATTCATGCCTGGGCAGAGTGGACGCGACCTCTCACTGGCGCAAGAGTGATGGTTGCTTCGTCCGTCCAACTTAGTGCTGGGTCTATGTGATTTGATGGCTCATTGGTCTTTATTACCGAGGTGGTAGGACTGCTGGATGTCCCACGCTTTCGGCGAAAGGAGGTAGTAGTAGATTACAATTTTCTCCATTCTTACAGCGGAGGAGTGCAAGAGCAGTGAAAACACGCAGGCTCAGTGATTACATGGCCCACCTCACACTATCACCGTGCGACACCTAACTCTTTACATAGTACTCCCTCCATTCCTAAATATTACTAGATGAGTCCCTGCGCGTTGCCGCGGAACAGCGGTATATCTCTCTGCGCAAAATTATCGATTTCATAGAACTAAAAAAAAAATCTATAACCACATGACAAATGTGGTAGCCAAACTAAATAAACTCCCATCATCATTTAGATCATCCCACGTAAGGAAAAAAGATCAGCCAACTCCTAGTGCATAATGGGATTATATTTTTCTTTTTGACATGTTAATGGGACTTAAGATCTCACTTACATGCATGCTACCGGTGCATGCTTGCATGCAGACATGTTGATGTGATTTAAAACCCACTCACATGCATGTACCACGGTATTTCTGCATGCTTGCATGTGGCTTAGTGCGGAGACTCTCAATGTCTAGATTAGATGACTATTATGACTGATTTACTTCATCTAACGGCTACGTCAATTTTGATGAAGTGGCTCAAGGAGAGGATAGAGAATTCCTAGTAGTGGGGGCTAGCTATTACTAGTAGATAAGTCTTTGTAGAGATTCCACTAGGTGAACTACATACGTGTCACATCCCTAGTCTGGTATGACCTAGATTAGCTAGTCATTTGTGCATCATATTTAAATTTCATTTAAATTTGAAATGAGGATTTGTGAAACCCTCAGAATCATCTCTGAAAATGACCTAAATAAAAATTGCTCCAAAAAGGCCCAAGGAAATGTTCATGTTGCTCTCTGAAAATATTGGTCAGAGGTAAAAATCAAACAAATATTTTAGGAGCTCATGGATATTTAATTTTGGCCATTTGGATTAATCCGATAATTATTTGCCTTGGATATATATTGTTATATATATAAAATATGGTCCAAAAATTATGCCACCTGCTGAGGAGCTTTGGAATAATATAGTTAGCTCCTGCAAAAATTGGCATAAGGTAATAAAATGATTTAATATTTTAATTAAATCAAAACAAATGTCAAAAAAAAATAGAAAACAGAAATAAAAGAGGGAACCTTACCTGGGCTTCTGCCTGGCGCCTCTGGCCCAGCTGCAGCAGTCCGGCCCAGCCAGCAGGCGGCCCAGGCCGCCTCCTCCTCTGTCGTCTTCGTCCTCGACAGAGGGAGGGGAGCGTGCCCAGCGCGCGCGCGCGTCACCCGCGCCACGCCACCAGCTCGCCTGCCTGCCTGCTCTCCCCTCCTCGTCTGGATGGACCGGACGACGCCACGCGACGCCCCGCACCTCTCTCCCACTCTCTCATTCCTCCCCTCCCCTGGTTCTCTCTCTCCCGACCGCCCGAACGCGCCCGTCGCCACCGCTCGCCGTAGTCGTAGCCACCGCGCCCCTCGAGAGCATCTGAGCAGTCCACGAGCTCCGCCACGTCGCCGGCTACCTCCTCGTCAAGCCACGCACCTCCGGACAGCCTCCATCGCCGCCATCGCCATCGTCTTCCTCCTCGGGCTCCGCCGTCCGCCGCCGTCGATTCGCCGTCACCAGGTCTCCCCCGACCCCGCTGTGCTGCTCTGCGTGATCGCCGTGAGCATCTTCCTGTTTCCCCTCTCTTCTCCCCCTCGTTCCCGTGTCGTAGCCGTCGCTACCACCATGGCCGAAGCCATCGCCGCCGCAGCTCCTCGCCGTCGTGGCCAGAGCCACCGCAGCCCGTGCCTGCACCTGCCACCGCGCTCAATAGCCTCCCAGAAGGCCAACGCATCCGCCCGCAGCTCCTGCCATGCCCTGCAGCACCCGCTCGCGCCTCACCCGAACTCCGGCGGCCGCCCCGAGCTTCGCTCCGGCGAGCTCCGCCGCCCCCGCAGCCTCCCGCATGAACCACTAGATGCGCGCGAGCCGGGGCTTCGCGTGGGTGGTCTCCGCCGCCCGAATGGTCGCCGGAACGGCGATCCCGAGCCCCTCCGCCGCGTTCGGCCTCGCCGGCGGCTAAACGCCGGCGGGATTGACTGGGTCAACCCAGCTAACTAACCCCCCCGGCTAATTAAGTTAGATTAGTGCTAATCACCGCTTAGTTAACCCCCTGACACTGACAGTGGGCCCCAGTGCCACTAATTTTTGATTAGGATTAAACTAACCCTGTTTAACCCCCTGTCACTGACGTGTGGACCCCACACGTCAGGTTTGACCCCAGCCAGCCGCAGTTGACCGCTGACGTCGTGCTGACGTCATGCTGGCGCAATATCTATTTCTGGAATTAAAATAATTCAGGAAATTTCAGAAATTGATTTAAACTTCAAAAATTCATAACAATTCAACCGTAGCTCAGATTAAAATAATTTATATATGAAAAATTATCAGAAAAATGCAATCTTTCCATCTGTACTAGTTTCATGCATGACAAACCAACTTATACATGCTGAATATGAGAAAACACATTATGGCATATATAAGAGACTTAATTTGGAATTGCATTTGACCTTTGGTTCAAATGGACTTCAAACCAAATGATTACTAGTTGCATTAGCTCAAACAACATCACATCTTCATGCCATGTTCATGCATCATATTGTTGCATATGATTGTGTATTGATTGCCGGC
Source organism: Triticum aestivum (assembly GCF_018294505.1). Classification (NCBI taxonomy): domain Eukaryota; kingdom Viridiplantae; phylum Streptophyta; class Magnoliopsida; order Poales; family Poaceae; genus Triticum; species Triticum aestivum. Next base: position 372,229,133 of record NC_057809.1, on the reverse strand, counting down.
ACCGTTCCTTCTCGATAGGTCCTGCTCCGGAGACGTTCCAGAGTACCTGTCTGTGAAGCAGTGCCTCCCTTGTTGATTTACCAGGCAAGCAAACCCCCTTGTTCATTTCGATAAAACCCTACTCTCTCGCTCCTGCTCTCAGTTATTGCATTAGGACAACAACGATTCATCTGCTACTTTGTGCTGCGGTAGTTGAACCCATTCCTCTGCATGACCTGTCATTGCCACAGTAAATAGTTGAAACCCACTAGCATGTGTAGGAGTTGATTGAAGCCATTGTTGTGTTCCTACCATGCTATGCCTGCTATTGCTTAGAGTTGTGTCAGGTCTGATTCATTGGGAATGAATTGGAGTGTTACGATATGTTCTGATGCTGAGAGTTAAGTGTGTGAACACGATTTGGTAAAGGTAGCGGTGAGAGGCCATGTAGGAGTACATGGTGGGTTGTCTCACTGGAACCGTCCTTAAGCACTGAGTTCTATGTATGTTGTCCAATGACTCGATACTACCACACATTGGGATCCGGTAACTCGACCCTCTCGACTTATTAACCAACTTGATCTCTGTCCAGGAGTCGCAACTAGTTTCTGGTGTTTGTAGGTAGTGCTATTTTTCTACCAAGTGGCACCCGGCAGGGTGGGCTTGGGACAGACTAGGCACACGTGGCCCGGTGTACCGAGTGGCACCCGGATGGTGGGCTCGGGAACCCTGCTCACATCGTTTGGGGCCGTGAGCGACACCCCGGCCGGATCTCCTTGCGGATGGAACCCGAATAGGCGATAAACCTGGACTAGAGTCTTGTGTGGTTAGTCAGGTCGTGGCCGACACCCTCGCCAGGCTTCCGCTTGAAGGTTGCCGAGATACATGACGTGTACATGGCGGTAAGTGGCGAGAGCGTGTGTGAAGAAGTACACCCCTGCAGGGTTAACATGATCTATTCGAATAGCCGGGTCCGCGGTTATGGACTTCTTGGATGCTTACATGGTACATAGACAACTTGAAGTGGATACTCTAAAATGCTCAAGACAAGTGTGAGTGCTATGGATGGCCTTCTCGTAGGGAGACGGGAATGAATCCATAGTAGTGTATTGTGTGGTGATTAGTGGACTCGTGTACGTTGTCTCACCTCCAGAGTTTCTGGTAGTCGTAGAACAGGATAGCCACAGAGTCAAAGCTGGCTTGCTGCAACTAAACCCCACATTACCCTCTTGATAGAAATGCATGTATGATAGGATCTGATGTAAGTCTTGCTGAGTACCTTTGTACTCATGTTGCTTTATTTATGTTTTTGCAGCGGAGACTTCGGTCTTACTAGTGTTCTCGTGGACTTCGACTAGTAGCTAGTACCTCAGCTACGATCTTGATCGGATGTTGTAGATAGTCAGGCTCTTCAGCCTTTTTCATTTGTAGATGTCTGTACCCAGACATGTAATGCTTCCGCTTGTTGCTTGTATGCTCTGTATGATGGGTCTTGTGACCCCTGTTTGCAATAAATGCTATGATGGCTCTTCTGAGCCTTTATCTATTTGAGTTGTTGAGTTATGCTGTGATGCCATGTTGTACAGCACATACTTGCATGTTATGCGTACGTGTAATGTGTATTGCTATGTGTGGGATCTGACTATCTAGTTGTTTATCCTTAGTAGCTCTCTTACCGGGAAATGTCTCCTAGTGCTTCCACTGAGCCCTGGTAGCTTGCTACTGCTCCGGAACACTTAGGCTGGCCGGCATGTGTCCTTCTTCGATCCTGTGTCTGTCCCTTCGGGGAAATGTCACGCGATGAATACCGGAGTCCTGCTAGCCCGCTACAGCCCGGTTCACCGGAGTCCTGTTAGCCCAGTGCTACAGCCTGGATTCACTCGCTGATGACCGACACGTTCGATGCTGGGTCATGGATGCCTGTCCCTGTAAGTTAGTGCCACTTTGGGTTTACGACTAGCCATGTCAGCCCGGGCTCTTTATCATATGGATGCTAGCGACACCATCATATACGTGTGCCAAAAGGCGCAAACGGTCCCGGGCAAAGGTAAGGCGACACCCGTGGGGATACCGTGCGTGAGGCCGCAAAGTGATATGAGGTGTTACATGCTAGATCGATGTGGCATTGAGTCGGGGTCCTGACAGCGCTGGTATCAGAGCCTGACTGCCTGTAGGATTACCAAGCCAAACTGGTCGAAGTTGAGTCTAGAAAATCTTTAGTTATGTAAGGGAATTGATTGTGGGATTGGAACGTAAGGCTCTTTTTACTCCTTATACCTCATGACCTTCTGATCTGAGTCATCCTATCTTTCCGACGGGATTAAGGAACTAGGCTTCTCTTCCGTCTATCAGGATCACGTGTTACTACTCCGTAGTCCCATAGGATTGGTTGATCAGAGTCATACCCCAGTTTTGAGTATTTCCGGTGTAGTCTGTTTAGTATGATCTCAGAACCTTGAGTGATGATGATGAGTATGTTACCACCCCATTTTTAGTAGGATGTCTCATTCTGAGCATTTTACTGCCGTTATGCTGCCGGAATTTCCCTAGGAGTTCGAGAGATACTAATTCCTTGTCCTACATTCTACAGTCCATAGTTGATGCTGACTCCGTCCTTGGTTTCGTTTCTCAGGATGTCATCAGCTAGCAAGTTCCGTTGCTCGTAGCCAGAACCATGGAGATGGTAGGGATGAGGATCCTCCCGACCAGCCTTCGTTGGCAGAGTTCATGTTAGAGATGGAGAGGAACAAGCGTGAGTCTAACCGTTTGTTGGCACGTATCGAGGAGAACACCGCACATCAGTTCAAAGGGTCTGCTACCATTCATGATCTCATTCGCTTGCACCCACCTACCTTTCATCATTCCATCGAGCCACTCGATGCAGATGACTGGCTCCGTAGCATCACTCATAAGCTGCGTTCCGCGAGCGTAGCTGAAGATGACAAGGTCACTTATGCCACATACCACCTGGAAGGTCCTGCTAGTCTTTGGTGGCAGAACTATGAGGCTTTGCTTCCAGCTGGCCAGATTCCTACCTGGAAGGATTTCACTGAGGCTTTTCGCGAGCATCACATTCCCCAGGCCCTCATTGATCGCAAGAGAGAAGAGTTCTGTAGTCTCACCCAGAATAAGATGGCTGTTGATGCTTATAGCAGAGAGTTTGAGAACCTCGCCCGTTATGCCACAGAAGAAGTGTCCACGGACGCCAAGAAGCAAGCTAGGTTCCGGAAGGGTCTCAACCCCAAGTTGCGTCGTGATCTCCACCTGCATCATTGTGATACATTCCAAGCCCTTGTGAACAAGGCCATCAATGCAGAGACAGCTCAGCTCACTTACGAGGAGTCTCGTAAGCACACCCGTGATTTGGGATCTTCCTCTGGCTCTAGTTCCCAGAAGCGCCGGATTTGGGTTCCAAACTCCGCTCTTCCTTCCGGATATACACCGAGGCCATCCTATGTGGTGCCTTCCCCAGCTCAGTCGTATGTTCCACCCAGGCCTACTGGTAGACCGCTTGTCAGTGCGGGTCCACGTCCAACCTCAGGGACTTGCTTCACATGCGGGAAGCCAGGACACTATGCACGTGATTGCTCTCAGACTAGTTATGCTCCACCCCAGCCCGAGAAGACTGTTGGCTGTGTTAAGCCATCACGCAAGATGATCAGTGTCAAGTCAGTCCCCACTGAACGTGGACGTGTGCATCACGTCTCAGCTAAAGACGCTCATGATGATCCAGATGTCGTTCTTGGTACACTCCTTGTCAATTGTCACCCAGCATCAGTTCTATTCGATACTGGAGCATCTCACTCCTTCATTTCTGAAGGCTATGCTCGTTTGCACGACATGTCATTTTGTGATATGCCAACTCCGCTTGAAATCCAAACCCCAGGGTCTAGATGGCAGACCACCAGAATCAGCCATGGTAACGAAATCCTTGTTGATAGACTTGTATTCCTTGCATCACTTGTAGCCCTCAAGTCCTCAGATATTAACATCATCTTGGGTATGGACTGGATGACAGCTCATCATGCCAAGATTGATTGTTACACAAGATCTGTTCAGCTTACACACCCATCTGGCAAGATAGTCACTGTCTCCACTAGAGTTGCAAAGCGTCAGCTCTATTCTCTTAATGCCAGCCCTCTTCCAGACCTTGAAGATATCCCGGTAGTCCGTGACTTTCCGGATGTCTTTCCAGAGGAACTGCCAGGTGTTCCACCTGACAGAGATGTAGAGTTCGTCATAGATCTTATCCCAGGAACAGCTCCAATCTCCCGGAGACCTTACAAGATGGCACCCTTAGAACTAGCCGAGCTTAAGAAACAACTTGATGAGTCCTTGCAAAAGGGTTTCATCCGTCCTAGTTCTTCTCCTTGGGCTTGCCCCGTCCTCTTTGTCAAGAAGAAAGACGGTACGGACCGGATGGTTGTAGATTATCGTCCCGTTAATTTGGTCACGATAAAGAACAAGTATCCGCTCCCCAGGATCAACGACCTGTATGATCAGCTCGCTGGATCCTCAGTCTTCTCCAAGATGGATTTGAGGTTAGGATACCACCAAATTAAGATCAGAAACGGGGACATTCCCAAGACAGCTTTTGTCACTCGTTATGGTCAGTACGAGTACACCGTCATGTCCTTTGGTCTAACTAACGCTCCAGCTACATTCTCCCGCTTGATGAACTCGATCTTCATGGAGTACTTAGATAAGTTCGTCGTGGTTTACCTCGATGACATTCTTATTTACTCGAAGAACGAGGAAGAGCATGCCGAACATCTTAGACTTGTTTTAGAAAAACTCAGAGAGCACCGCCTTTATGCCAAGTTCTCCAAGTGTGAATTTTGGTTGCCAGAAGTGACCTACCTAGGCCACGTAATCTCTGGTAAGGGCATTGCTGTCAATCCCGAGAGAGTTCAAGGCCGTTCTCGATTGGACTCCACCTGAAACCGTTAAACAAGTTAGGAGTTTCCTTGGTCTAGCCAGCTATTGTCGCCGCTTTGTTGAAAACTTCTCCAAAGTAGCCAAACCCCTCACGGAACTTCTCAAGAAAGATAAAAAGTTCGAGTGGTCCCCACAGTGTGAGTACAGTTTTCAGGAACTGAAAAGACGCCTGACTTCTGCTCCCATACTTGTGCCACCGGATTTCACTAAAGACTTTATTATCTACTGCGACGCCTCACGACAGGGACTAGGTTGCATTCTTATGCAGGATCGTCATGTGATTGCCTATGCATCTCGACAGTTGCATCCACATGAGGAGAATTATCCTACACATGATCTAGAGCTTGCAGCCGTAGTCTATGCACTCAAGACCTGGCGACATTACCTTCTTGGTAAACGTTGCGAGATCTACACCGATCACCAGAGTCTCAAGTATATCTTCACCCAACCAGATCTGAACCTTAGGCAAAGACGTTGGTTGGAGTTAATCACAGATTATGATCTAGGGATTACCTACACCCCAGGCAAAGCCAATGTCATGGCTGATGCGCTAAGCCGTAAATCCTATTGCAACAATCTCATGTTGCAGCAAGGCCAACCATTCTCCATGAGGAATTCTGTAAGCTTAACCTTCACATTGCTCCTCACGGATTCCTCTCTACCTTGGTGGCGAAACCTACCCTTGAGGATCAGATCATCTCTGACCAGAAGTTTGATAGGGGTGTTATCCGCATTAAGAGAAACATTAAGAAGGGAGTTGGTGGATGTTTCTCTATGGATGATCGTGGTGTTGTTTTCTTTGAGAATCGCTTGGTGGTTCCCAAGAATCAACATCTGCGACAATTGATTCTTAAGGAGGCGCATGAATCTCCTCTCACGATTCATCCCGGTAGCACTAAGATGTATCAGGACCTACGCCAGAGGTTCTGGTGGACTAGGATGAAGAGAGAAATCGCTGAGTTCATTGCTAAATGTGACGTTTGTCGTCGCGTTAAGGCAGAGCATCAAAGACCTGCTGGCACCCTTCAGCCTTTAGCTATTCCTGAATGGAAATGGGATAAAGTTGGTATGGACTTCATCACCGGCTTTCCCAGGACCAAGAGAGGGAATAACGCTATCTTCGTAGTCGTTGATCGTCTTTCCAAAGTGGCTCACTTCCTTCCTGTTCGAGAAAGTATCACTGCTAGTCAGCTTGCTGACTTATACATTTCTCGAATAGTGTCACTTCATGGTGTTCCACTAGAGATCAATTCAGACCGTGGCAGTCTTTTCACTTCTCATTTCTGGGAGAGTTTCCAAACTGCCATGGGAACCCATCTTTCCTTCAGTACCGCTTTCCACCCTCAGTCGAGTGGTCAGGTGGAACGGGTCAATCAAATTCTCGAAGACATGCTCAGAGCTTGCGTTATCTCATTCGGTATGGATTGGGAGAAATGTCTTCCTTTCGCCGAGTTTGCTTATAACAATAGCTACCAATCCAGCCTCAAGAAAGCTCCTTTTGAGGTTCTCTATGGACGAAGATGTCGAACACCTTTGAACTGGTCAGAAACCGGTGAAAGACAATTCTTTGGACCGGACATGATCCAGGAGGCAGAAGAGCAAGTTCGCATCATTCGTGAGAATTTGAAAACAGCCCAGTCTCGTCAAAAGAGCCAGTACGATCGTCATCATAAGGATATGACTTATGAAATTGGCGACCAAGCTTACCTTCGGGTTACTCCTTTGAAGGGTACCCATCGTTTCGGTATCAAGGGCAAGTTGGCTCCTCGTTACATTGGTCCTTTTCGCATTCTCGCTAAACGAGGAGAGGTTGCCTACCAGTTGGAACTACCCCCACATCTTTCTCGAGTTCATGATGTCTTCCACGTCTCTCAACTCAGGCGTTGCTTCTCGGATCCATCCGCGGAGTGGACCACGAAACGCTTGATCTCCAAGATAACCTCACATACCGAGAGTACCCGGTTCGCATTCTTGATCAAGCAGAGCGTGTCACTCGACGTCAGAACATCAAGTTTCTCAAAGTTCAGTGGTCTCATCATTCCGAGAGAGAAGCTACTTGGGAGCGAGAAGATCGTCTTCGACTGGAGTACCCCACTTTCTTTCCGTCGACCCCTGAATCTCGAGACGAGATTCTTTCAAGTGGGGGCGAGTTGTCACATCCCTAGTCTGGTATGACCTAGACTAGCTAGTCATTTGTGCATCATGTTTAAATTTCATTTAAATTTGAAATGAGGATTGGTGGAACCCTCAGAATCATTTTTGAAAATGACCCAAATAAAAATTTCTCCAAAAGGGTCCAAGAAAATGCTCATGTTGCTCTCTGAAAATATTGGACAGAGATAAAAATCAAAACAATATTTTTAGGAGCTCATGGATATTTATTTTGGCCATTTGGATTAATTTGATAAATATTTGCATTGGAAATATATTGCTATATATATGAAATATGGTCCAAAAATTATGCCATTTATAAAGGAGCTCTGGAATAATATATCTAGCTCCTGCAAAAATTGGCATAAGGTAATAAAATGATTTAATATTTTAATTAAATCAAAACAAATGTCAAAAAAAATAGAAAACAGAAATAAAAGAGGGAACCTTACCTGGGCTTCTGCCTGGCGCCTCTGGCCCAGCTGCAGCAGGCCGGCCCAGCCAGCAGGCGGCCCAGGCCGCCTCCTCCTCTGTCGTCTTCGTCCTCGACAGAGGGAGGGGAGCGTGCCCGGCGCGCGCGCGCGTCACCGCGCCACGCCACCAGCTCGCCTGCCTGCCTGCCTCTCCCCTCCTTGTCTGGATGGACCGGACGACGCCACGCGACGCCCCGCACCTCTCTCCCACTCTCTCATTCCTCCCCCTCCCCTGGTTCTCTCTCTCCCGACCGCCCGAACGCGCCCGTCGCCACCGCTCGCCGTAGTCGTAGCCACCGCGCCCCTCGAGAGCATCTGAGCAGTCCACGAGCTCCGCCACGTCGCCGGCTACCTCCTCGTCGAGCCACGCACCTCCGGACGGCCTCCATCGCCGCCATCGCCATCGACTTCCTCCTCGGGCTCCGCCGTCCGCCGCCGTCGATTCGCCGTCACCAGGTCTCCCCCGACCCCGTTGTGCTGCTCTGCGTGATCGCCGTGAGCATCTCCCTGTTTCCCCTCTCTTCTCCCCCTCGTTCCCGTGTCGTAGCCGTCGCTACCACCATGGCCGAAGCCATCGCCGCCGCAGCTCCTCGCCGTCGTGGCCAGAGCCACCGCAGCCCGTGCCTGCACCTGCCACCGCGCTCAGTAGCCTCCCAGAAGGCCAACGCCTCCGCCCGCAGCTCCTGCCATGCCCTGCAGCACCCGCTCGCGCCTCACCCGAACTCCGGTGGCCGCCCCGAGCTTCGCTCCGGCAAGCTCCGCCGCCCCCGCAGCCTCCCGCATGAACCACTAGATGCGCGCGAGCCGGGGCTTCGCGTGGGTGGTCTCCGCCGCCCGAATGGTCGCCGGAACGGCGATCCCGAGCCCCTCCGCCGCGTTCGGCCTCGCCGGCGGCTAAACGCCGGCGGGATTGACCGGGTCAACCCAGCTAACTAACCCCCCCCCGGCTAATTAAGTTAGATTAGTGCTAATCACTGCTTAGTTAACCCCCTGACACTGACAGTGGGCCCCAGTGCCACTAATTTCTTTGATTAGGATTAAACTAACCCTGTTTAACCCCCTGTCACTGATGTGTGGACCCCACACGTCAGGTTTGACCCCAGCCAGCCGCAGTTGACCGCTGACGTCGTGCTGACATCATGCTGGCGCAATATCTATTTTCTGGAATTAAAATAATTCAGGAAATTTCAGAAATTGATTTAAACTTCAAAAATTCATAACAATTCAACCGTAGCTCAGATTAAAATAATTTATATATGAAAAATTATCAGAAAAATGCAATCTTTCCATCTGTACTAGTTTCATGCATGACAAACCAACTTATACATGCTGAATATGAGAAAACACATTATGGCATATGTAAGAGACTTAATTTAGAATTGCATTTGAGCTTATGGTTCAAATGGACTTCAAACCAGATGAGTACTAGTTGCATTAGCACAATCAGCATCACATCTTCATGCCATGTTCATGCATCATATTGTTGCATATGCTTGTGTTTTGATTGTTGGCACCGTTCCTTCTCGATAGGCCCTGCTCCGGAGACGTTCCAGAGTATCTGTCTATGAAGCAGTGCCTCCCTTGTTGATTTTCCAGGCAAGCAAACCCCCTTGTTCATTTCGATAAAACCCTACTCTCTCGCTCCTGCTCTCAGTTATTGCATTAGGACAACAACGATTCATCTGTTACTTTGTGCTGCGGTAGTTGAACCTATTCCTCTGCATGACCTGTCATTGCCACAGTAAATAGTTGAAACCCACTAGCATGTGTAGGAGTTGATTGAGCCATGTTGTGTTCCTACCATGCTATGCCTGCTATTGCTTAGAGTTGTGTCAGGTCTGATTCATTGGGAATGAATTGGAGTGTTACGATATGTTCTGGTGCTGATAGTTAGGTGTGTGAACACGATTTGGTAAAGGTAGCGGTGAGAGGCCATGTAGGAGTACATGGTGGGTTGTCTCACTAGAACCGTCCTTAAGCACTGAGTTCTATGTATGTTGTCCAATGACTCGATACTACCACACATTGGGTTCCGGTAACTCGACCCCTCTCGACTTATTAACCAACTTGGTCTCTGTCCAGGAGTCGCAACTAGTTTCTGGTGTTTGTAGGTAGTGCTATTTTTCTACCAAGTGGCACCCGGCAGGGTGGGCTTGGGACAGACTAGGCACACGTGGCCTGGTGTACCGAGTGGCACCCGGATGGTGGGCTCGGGAACCCTGTACACATCGTTTGGGGCCGTAAGCGACACCCCGGCCGGATCTCCTTGCGGATGGAACCCGAATAGGCGATAAACCTGGACTAGAGTCTTGTGTGGTTAGTCAGGTCGTGGCCGACACCCTCGCCAGGCTTCCGCTTGAAGGTTGCCGAGATACATGACGTGTACATGGCGGTAAGTGGCGAGAGCGTGTGTGAAGAAGTACACCCCTGCAGGGTTAACATGATCTATTCGAATAGTCGGGTCCGCGGTTATGGACTTCTTGGATGCTTACATGGTACATAGACAACTTGAAGTGGATACTCTAAAATGCTCAAGACAAGTGTGAGTGCTATGGATGGCCTTCTCGTAGGGAGACGGGGATGAATCCATAGTAGTGTATTGTATGGTGATTAGTGGACTCGTGTACGTTGTCTCACCTCCAGAGTTTCTGGTAGTCGTAGAACAGGATAGCCACAGAGTCAAAGCTGGCTTGCTGCAACTAAACCCCACGTTACCCTCTTGATACAAATGCATGTATGATAGGATCTGATGTAAGTCTTGCTGAGTACCTTTGTACTCATGTTGCTTTACTTATGTTTTTGCAGTGGAGATTTCGGTCTTACTAGTGTTCTCGTGGACTTCGACTAGTAGCTAGTACCTCAGCTACGATCTTGATCAGATGTTGTAGATAGTCAGGCTCTTCAGCCTTTTTCATTTGTAGATGTCTGTACCCAGACATGTAATGCTTCCACTTGTTGCTTGTATGCTCTGTATGATGGGTTTTGTGACCCCTGTTTGCAATACATGCTATGATGGCTCTTCTGAGCCTTTATCTATATGATTGTTGAGTTATGCTGTGATGCCATGTTGTACAGCACATACTTGCATGTTATGCGTACGTGTAATGTGTATTGCTATGTGTGGGATCTGACTATCTAGTTGTTTATTCTTAGTAGCCTCTCTTACCGGGAAATGTCTCCTAGTGCTTCCACTGAGCCCTGGTAGCTTGCTACTGCTCCGGAACACTTAGGCAGGCCGGCATGTGTCCTTCTTCGATCCTGTGTCTGTCCCTTCGGGGAAATGTCACGCGATGAATACCGGAGTCCTGCTAGCCCGCTACAGCCCGGTTCACCGGAGTCCTGTTAGCCCAGTGCTACAGCCTGGATTCACTCGTTGATGACCGACACGTTCGATGTTGGGTCATGGATGCCTGTCCCTGTAAGTTAGTGCCACTTTGGGTTTACGACTAGCCATGTCAGCTCGGGCTCTTTATCATATGGATGCTAGCGACACTATCATATACATGTGCCAAAATGCGCAAACGGTCCCGGGCAAAGGTAAGGCGACACCCGTGGGGATACCGTGCGTGAGGCCGCAAGGTGATATGAGGTGTTACATGCTAGATCGATGTGGCATTGAGTCGGGGTCCTGACAACGGGACACATCAAAAGTACTCCAGTGTATAGAGCCTTACCTCTAAGGTAGGCCCCACATGGTTTGCCTATTTTTTTAACATGACACGTCAAGTCGCAATTTGTTTGTTCACCCGTGGTAGACGATCCTCCCTCCACCAAGTGGACAACCAATACATGTGCCAAATTAGCACGTGAGCTGTGTTTTTCGTACAGAAATGAGCTCCACTGTGTACCCGCGTGGGTGTGGTTGGGAAAGAGACGGGAGTACGTGCGTTGTGCCTGCACCTCTTCTCTTCATGCACGTCCCCCACCTACGTGGGTGTGTGTGAGAGATACAAACCGCGTTCATGAGTGTTTTTTGTTTTGGGGTAGGGGTGGGGTGGGGGTTGATTTCGTGAATTATTTATGGGAATATGTGTCGATGACATCTCAAACAAAATTTTGCATGCAATGTGTGTGAAATGGAGGCCTATCCATATCATACATAGAGGGTCGGGCAATCCATGAGAAGAGAGGGAGGGGTCATAGCTATCGATAGAGTCGAAGAGAGGATCAAGTGGGTGGGTGCGAGATCGATGAAGAGATCCGTCGAAATAGTGTGTGTGTGCAATTCAAATATATAGGGCGACTGGCCTACCGGAACGTTAGAGGGCACATGTCAAGTTTGTGTGTGGCAGGGAGACATGACTAGAGCGCTCGATGTATCGGTGTGTGGGGGGGAGGGGGTGGGGGAGGGGTAGGCAGAGGCCTAACTATAGAGGTAGAATGACTCGTATATGTGTTGAGAAGGAAGACCCAGCTATGTCTTGAGGGAGATCGGTCGACATCCATACACAACTGAAGGATGGGAAATATGATGGGACAGAGAGAGAGAGAGGAGAGAGGGGGGGAGGGAGAGGGGTACAGTGTTGGATGGGTGATGGAGTTGCTCCTCGAAGATGGTGGGAGAGGCCTACTAGACAAACTGAGGGTGGAACTGCAATGTTATCAATAAGAGTGGGGATGTGTTTCTGTGTGTGCCTGTGCCTGATAGATCTATCGGGACGCATCCATGGATGATGAAGGGGAACCATGTGTTTGGTAAGCAAACCTAACTAGATCGGTAGATCAATTGTTGTTTGTCGGAGGAAGGGAGAGACACAACTAATGAGGTAGATCGATTGACGTGTGGGTAAAAACGAGTTATAAGGACCTAGCTAGCTATATGTATAGCGAGAGATCAGTCGGTGCACGTCCATTTGTTAGAGGCAAATAAGGCCCAGCGAGATGGATAGACAGAGAGAATGGAGCTAGGAGGTGGTGCGAGACGCCCAACAACTAGCTAGATCGGGGGAGGAGTGTGCGGTTGTGAGATCGATGAAAATAGGGGCGAGAGTTTACACGTGTGTCTGACCGTATGAGAGACACGAGGCAAGGACACATAAAGGAGGAGATTGAAGGAGTTGTGGAGACTCTAGGAGAACGACCTAAAGAAAAAAATGAATGTCCCCGGTGGATAGAATGCCGAGGGAAGGGGAGGGCGAGGAGGAAGTGTGCATGCACGAGAGGAAGTTAGTGGTAGCTACAAAGGTTAGAGGATTGTGTGGGTCTAAGAGACTAACAAAGATCATAATTTGATATGAAAGTGGATTCATATATTTGAATAGGAGATCATAGTGTTTTAAACATTGCATGCATGAATATAGCGGTGATACACATGCTGTGCACATGTTATACCATAATGTGATAATGCATGGCATTTGGAACTCACAGCTAAATGCCGAACAATCTAAACCATACTATACATCAAACAATCTCACATTTTATTTGAATTTGTGATAATGTGTGGCGTTTGCAGCTTACAACTAAATATCGAACAATCTAAACAATACTATATATCGAACATTCTCATATTTTATTTGAATTTGTGGTAATGTGTGGTGTTTGCAACTCACATCTAAATACTTGTAGGCGTAGGGGGCGGTGCACCATACATAATGTGATAAACACATTATACATATGAGACATGGTTTAGATTATGAAGATCTAGCTAGAGCTAGAAATGTAATGTGATTTGAAATCAAAATAAAGTGGATTCAAAAAATCTAGTTCGAGTTCATATAGTACACATAGTTCATATGTAACTCGAGACTAATCATGTGGTGTGCTGTGAAGATAATACACAAACGATGGTTTAACTTGACAATAATGATGATTGTAGATCTTACTAAAACAAAGAAACAAATTCAAATGCTTTGACTTCACAACAATCAATACTGTAGATCTTATTCAAATAGAGAAACAAATTCAAATTTAGTTCATATTGAAGCGGTAGTATATACGTTTGGAATGCACTAAAACGTTCATTTGAGTAGTAGGTTGCATGCATTATACACGTAGCGAAATATTTTAATTGAACATAACATGAATTCAAAGTTTTACATGACATTTGTAGTGCGCATTGATTTGGTACAATACACGTTAGGCTTGTCCGGAAATTTCAACTCACGCCTTGTTAGCCCGAAATATTTAAGAGATATCTTTGTCTCGTTGTGCTCCGACAACTCCCTCCATCTCAACCCGTGCCTTGATATTCCGAAATTACAACGCGCGCGAAAACTCCCACCTCCTGTGAAATCCCGAAATGCGAAATGCCCGTGGTACACCTGAACCGAAAGAACCGCCTCAAATCGGTGGGGGTACTTTCGTAACTTACCCCACATTTCGGACAAGCGCGTCTCTAAGCCATGGTTCCCCACTGCCATCCCATCCGCCCACCCATTCGTACACCGAGCCCGCGAAAATCCGCGATGAAACCCCACACCCTGCTCCATCCGCCACCCAGCCAGAGCCTCTTCCCCGACGACGTCGTCCATAGCAACACCTCGACGTCCCTCATCCACCGTACCGGATGAGGATCCGTCGTCGATCTCATCGTCCCGCCGGTTCAGCCATCCCGTCCTCCACCTCCAAGGAGCTGCCTCGACGTTCCCCTCGTCTTTCACGCCACCTCCATTCCCACATTTTCTTCTTGATTCGATTTCACAATGCTGCCGGCGCTCGGTCCCGAGCCGACACGGCGCGGCTCCATCCATGGCGGCGTCACCGGCCACTTCCTCCACGGCGTCGCTCCCTCGGCGGCGATGTCCAGATCAGTAGGAGCTGCTGCTGCTTTAGCTCTCGCTCGCGTTGCTGCTCTGCTCTTGCTCTCGGTCCCCTGCTTGGTCTTCTCTTGCTATTGCTCTTGCTCGCGCTGCTGCTCTCGCTCTTGCTCTTGCTTGCGATGCTGCTCCAATTTAGCTACACTCCAGTCGACTGAATTGACTTTTGTGTCAGTCAATTTTCAGGGGTGGGGGGGGGCTCGCCGGGGTGAAGGAAGAACCAGCCGCAGTGCGGAGGGGGGCTCACCGGAGAGGTACCCCACTATCTATCTTAGGGTTCAGGATGGGGGTGGTGGTCGCCGGCGGTGGCGGGGCATTGGCGGGGCGGTGGTGTGGGGATCGTTGGAGAAAAAGCTCGGCACGGGGGGGCTAGAGGGATGGCCGGGGCGGCGGCGGACCGGCGGTGGGGAGTGTTTTCGGGGCGGGTGGGGCGGCGCACCACCGGCCGCGGGCAGCGGGGGCTGCTGTTTCGCCGGTGGTGGCTGGCGGCTCAGGGGGTGGAGGTTGAAGATGAACCGCGGGCCCTTGATTTCGTATCCAACGGATGCAAAATCGACTGACCAAAGATGAAAAAGTCAGTCGACCGACGTGTAGCCTCACCTTGCTAGTGCTTTCAGTTTCGACAGCAAAATTCAGTTTCGACAGTTAAGTTCAGTTTCGATAGTTAAGTTCAGTTTCGACACTTAAGTTCAGAGATGAGCGGCTGATGTATTTTACATCTATCACTTTGTGGTTATGTATTTTACGTCATGTATTGGAGATGCTATTAGAATTCCACTCAGGTTAACGTTGTTCGTTGTCTCTCTTGTCCTGCTTCAGCCTTGGCATCGTACAACTCACCGGAGCTGCTCCAACGATGAAACCCTCCATCACAGCGGAGCAGTACCACAGGCTCCATCTCCAGACACCTAAGATCTTCTTCCCCTCCTCCGACAGCAAAGTCAGCCGGAGCATCCTCACCGGCCAACCCAATCATGCTGAGATCGACATGGCTTCACCAAAGAGGTTGTACACTTGTTGCATCTCATTTTTACTCTACATGTTATATATATTGTCCACTGAGCACACGGATTTGTTCCTTTAGTGTCTCCTTGAAAGAAAAAACGTAGGAATTTTAATTTTCACTTGTCCTGCTTTTCAAATTCCTATTCATGAAGCACAAGACTAAGATATAGTAGCATAATAGCATTATAACCGTACATTTTCTTGTGGTTTGACTTAATCTCACCATGCTTTTTTGCATCCTGTGATCTTCCAATTGTTGTGAATCAAACACCCAGATTGGCAGAAATCCTGCTTTTTTAATTCTGTGTTTTGCAGGTGCATTACTATCCTATTCTTGTCTATTTCCTATCCCTGCATTGTTGGAATCCTCCAATTCAAACGAGCCCTTACAGAATTACTTATCTTACAAATAGTTGTCAAAGAAAACCTTGCGTGGTTTGTCCCGCTCCTGATGCGCCGTCGTCCACCCCAGCTCAGTTGCTCCAACGACAGAAGGGTCCAGCACAGCAGGGATCCGGCCTCCAGACTGTCTTTCGCCGCCTCAGATCTTCTTCCCCGCCGCTGGCAGCCATGAAAACTGCATTAGCATCATCAACCGAGCAGATGACCTCGAGGACTACACGGGTCCGCAAGAGAGGTTGCACTCTTTCGTGTCTGCTTACGTTACGCATCACTTAATATTACATGCTACTTTATCGTCATGTTCACCGATTAGACTCTGAGTCAGCTCCAAATTAATGGTCAAACTTGAGTTTTTAAATGGTTGTGGGGTACATATCAGGGCCGCTATCAATAGTATCTATCTACTATCTTGTTAATCTCCGGTGTCTACTATGAGTTTCATGTTGGGTGGGAAACAAATAGTAAAGAAGCCATTATCTGTAGTTTTTAACTGAAGCCATTATCTGCCTACTATTATTGGTTTTGGGTCTATCCACAGGTTGCTACCATCACTCTGGATTTCTGCATGCACTACTTACATAATCTCACTATGTTTTATTCCTATGGATGACAGTTATTGTAAACAATGGAACTGAACATGTAGAGCAAAAGAGACAAGCCTTGCGTGGCAATAAAATTTCATGTAGACGTCGTTCCACGCAAAGGCAGCCCCCCTCCACGCATTTCAGATTGTTATCGAGAGGAAGATATCTGTTCTGAGGGGGATTCAGAAGGACAAGACCACTCCTATTTACCCCTTGAGGTGTTCGCTCTAACTTGGCATGCTGATGTTGGTTATATCATGCATATGGTGTCTTGCATTGCTTACTTTATACATCAAATATGTCATCTGCTTAGTTTAGACATCCTTTGTGCGAATGCCATCTGTTTAGTTTATTCATCATTTGTGTGAATTATGCAACGCCATCTTGTTTAGCCAGGCATCATATATGTGAATTTTGCAATGCCATCCTGCTTAGCCAGTCATCTTATATGTAAATTATATCAGGCCATCCCTTTTTCCGTTACATATTACATTTGTCAACAATGTTAGTACATTCAACTGCTCTTCGTGTGCATCAGCAATTTGACACGGTGATGGCAAATTCTGGAGTGAAAACAAGGTCTTCAGAGCAGACTATGCTATCTGACGAAGCGCATATCTCACTGGTTACGGATAGCTCCTCAGAGGAGGATTCAGAGACAGATGACCAGTCCTATCCCCCCCCCCCCGAGGTGTATTCTCTAACTTGGCAGGGTTATGTTGCTCATATCGTGCGTATGGTGTCTCACATTGCTATGTCATTTGATTAGTTTAGACATGCTTTGTGTGAATGCCACCTGTTCAGTGTCTAATTAGCATATATGTGAATTATGCATTGCCTTCTTATTGCAAGACATGATATATGTTAATTATGCAATGCTATCTTATTGCAAAGGCATTATATATGTGAATTATGCAATGCCATGCCGTTTAGCCAATCATCATGTATGTGAATTATATCATGCTATCATTTTTTTGTATTATGTGTTCCATTTGTCGACAACGTTTGTATATTCAACTACTCTTCCTGTGCATCAGCCATTTGAAGCGGTGAAGGAGTATCTGGAGTGAAAACAAGGTATTCAGAGAAGACAATGCTACCTGCTAAAGCTGACATCTTGCTGGTTACAGAGAGCTCCTCAGAGGAGGATTCAGAGACTGATGACTAGTCCTATTTCCCCCTGAGGTCTATGCTCAAACTTGGCAGGATTATATTACCCATGTCATGCATGTTGTCTTGCATTGCTTAGTTTTTACATCATATATGGATTGCCATCTGCTTACTTGCTTACTATATAAATCATATATTTGAATTATATCATGCCATCATGTTTACATAGTACATACACATCATCTATCTGAATTATGGCATGGCAACCCATTTAATAAAGACATCATATAGTTATATCATCTCATCCTGTTTAGTGTTTACAGTCATCATATTTTGAATTGTGGCATTCTATCCGTGAATGTGTGTGAATTACGGCATGCCAACATATTTAATAAACACATTATATAGTTATGTCATGTCATCCTGTTTACATAGTCTCATATTTTGAACTATGTCTTTCCATCTTTTTTAGTTAGCCATCATAATGTGAAATTGTGTCATGCTATCCTGTTTAGTTAGCCATCATATATGAGAAATTGTGTCATGCTATCCTGTTTGGTTAGACAACATAAATATGAATTATTTCATGCCCTCTTTTATTCCCCGCTATCCATTGCACCTGCCTATCATACAATGTCTATACTTTCAATTACTTTTCTTGTTTATCAGCCATTTGAATTGGAGAGCGTGATGGCAGTATCTAAGGGAGTAACAACATGGTCTTCAGAAAAGATAGTGCTACCAGTTGATGCAGATAGAACCACGGTTGTACTTGCCCAAGGACCAGATCCACCACACATAACCCAGACTCTCGCAGATTGTACCCCTACCCAGTTGGATAGAGAACCAGCTACACCCCTTCTAACCCCAACCCCGGCAGATAGTAACCCAGTTCCAGTTGACACAGCACCGTCTCCACCACAGATCACCCAAACACGAGCAGTTAGTAAGGGAACTGCAGTGCCAGAAGCACGAGGACCACCACTCCGAATCCCAACTCAACGCTTAAAGGAGAAGAAGATTTGTTCTCAGGTCAGGTTCTGTAGCTATGGTTCATACTCCTTTGCTCTTGCATTACTGTATTTACTCATACCAACTATTTTCAATTTTGAAGGATGGAATTGAAACTCCAATGGCGCAATAGGTATGTTTTAAACTCGTTTCTTTAACTGGTTTGCTGTTGTAACCTGCTCTATGTTGATTTCAGTTTCAGTTGAATAAACAGTTATGTTCTCATGTCATGCACATTACAAGTGTTGTTATTGCTCTATAGTTACCCACACTTATATTCTGTCTATTTTGCTTTGTCTTGAACAAATATTATTTGAACTGTGTCTCTATCTTGATTTGGAAACAAAAACTAGAATGATATCGACCATAAAGTGACCATGGTACATAGATATATGTTTGTTTCATGCTGTTATCCTGTCCACTTTACTACTAAACTCATTTACCAAAATGAGTTTCATATACAACATGGTAAACATGTGATATGTCTACTTGTTTCTCTTTTAGAATGCGGAGAAAATATTGGAGAACAGTACCGCGTTATCCAATGGTAAAGGAAGTAATGCAGATAAGGTTCAAGATAGTGAGACATCCCTGATGGTCTCCAAGAAAGCTAATAAAAACTATCTTGACGCCAGTGAGGGAACCCAAATGTCCTGTCTTGATGTAGTGTTCGAGTTACTGGCCACTACTGCTGGCACAAGCTCTTCGAACTCGCTGCCTGAATCAGCTCGTCTTCTTGAGTCTCAACTTCAAGTTGAAAGACATCGATCAGATGTGCTACAACAGGAAGCTGAAGGACTAAGGAAGTCCCTGCAGAATTCAGATGCATATTTTCTGGTGCAACAGCAAGCGCTGGAGGATTTAAGCGCCAAACAAGGGATAGTTAATAAGCTTGCTAAGAATCTTGCCAGCATTATGGGTACCTAGGATATTGTTTCTTGAGATCTTCTAAAGTCGTTTCGGTTCTGGATTTGTTTTGATGCGGCGTTTATTTGCGCTGGTCGCCAACTTTGACAACCATTGTATATAATATGCTGCTTTGTTCCCTATATTTGCACTGGTGGCGAACTTTGATGCCCAGTGGATGTAATATGTGTAATATCCGTGATAGCCTAGCGTTAGTTGCTTGCTTATTCATTTCCTTGTTGTCTTGTTTATTTGTTTTCTTGTAGTCATTGCAGTTCTTTTTCCGGGGTTAGCTAGTGGCTATAATAACCTATTTTTTAAAACTAGGCCACAATAACCACGGGCTAATATTTACTGTAGTGACACTGGGCCTCCTACTAGCCGTAGAAATAGTGGGCCTTCTACGGGCCGTAGAAACAATGGGCCTTCTATAGGCCGTATCATCAATGGGCCTTATACGGGCCATATGATCGATTGGCCAGACATGGGCCAAACAGACCGCATTATGGTCGTAAACGGGTTAGAGTTGG
Organism: Triticum aestivum; assembly: GCF_018294505.1. Classification (NCBI taxonomy): domain Eukaryota; kingdom Viridiplantae; phylum Streptophyta; class Magnoliopsida; order Poales; family Poaceae; genus Triticum; species Triticum aestivum. The sequence goes on along the minus strand of NC_057809.1, from coordinate 372,209,289 downwards.
AATAGTCCGTTCATGGGCCGACCATAACGGGCCATCTTTAATAGGCCATATTTGATGACGCTATGAAAATGGCCCAACATATTAACAGACCACAAACGGGCCAACTGTAACCACGGGCTGAATTTGACAGTAACGGGTCGTAAGTAAACGAATGCTGGAAATGAGCCCAAGAATAAATGGGCTCTAAGAAGGCCGAAAGATAACATGGGTTGGAAACGGCCCAATGGAATAACAGGCCGTTAATGGGTATAAAGTGATACACTGTTCATTACGGGCCAGTTTCACCACGGGTCGTTAATGGGTGTAAAGTGATACACTGTTCATTACGGGCCAGTTTCACCACGGGTCGTTAATAGGCCAAGAGATACATAAGGCCTCATATGGGCCAAAAGACGTCATGGGCCATACATGGGCCAGAAGTGAAAACAGGCTGGAATCATATTGGGTGGCCCAGATGACGCTATTGGGCCTAATTCGGATAGGAAGTAACAGGCCTTGGGTTAGCGGGCTGTAAATGGGCTATATGCGAACAGGCCGTTAACAGGCTTTACATGAGCTGGCCTGCCACCTTTTGATCAAGTCAAACGGGCCGGCCTTTTCACAGGAATGGGCCTCTATTGGGCCATGCCACGTGTCGACGTATCATAGGCGCCTTCTGTCCAATGAGTGGATGACATCTGTCGCAACGATGAGCCGACACGTATTTCGTCCAGCCAATGATGATTTTACACGTGGAAAATCCCCATTGATCGGGGATGTTAACAGGTTATCAGATCCAAAACCCGACCCGATAGCTTAATGGTGTTCTGTTACGGTGGATGCCATGTGTCGGTCACCCTTGACGAAAGCACTTCTATGACGCGAGATTTATCGCCATGGAAGTGGACACTTCCGTGATGATAATTTTGGTAATGTCATGGAACACTTCTACGACAGCACAGGTATGACTATCTTGATTATGTCATAAAATCGTCATGGATATACATGCATGACAGAAAATGCGACCTACTGTGACAAACATGTATCATCACGGAAGTGTATTTTTTTGTAGTGAGAACAACACCAACAACATAATCACTCATCACACACAATTTCAAAGGGAAGGTTCTAATCAGGTGGTTGAAAAATAGGTTCAGAAATCAAGGCTTTCTTAAGTATTTAAAATGCTTCTACACAATCATCATCAAAAACAAAAGGAACGTCTTTTTGCAAAAGATTATTAAGAGTCCTAGAAATTTTTTAGAAGACTTAAATAAATCTCCTATAGAAACTAGCATGACCAAGGAAACTTCTTATACCTTTGATATCTTTAGGACACGTCATTTTTCAATAGCATCAACTTTAGCTTTATCAAACTCAATACCTCTTTCAGAGATTTTATGCCCCAAGACAATACCTTCATTAACCATAAAGTGGTCGTTCTCCCAATTCAAGACAAGATTAGTTTCTTCACACCTCTACAAAACTCGACCAAGGTTGTTTAAAGAATCATCAAAAGAAGTTTCATAAATGGTGAAATCATCCATGAAAGCCTCACCAATATTTTCACAAAAGTCAGAGAATATAGAAGTCATACATCTTTGAAAGGTAGCAGGTGCATTGCATAAACCAAAAGACATACGTCTATAAGTAAAAGTACCGAAAGGACAGGTAAAAGTAGTCTTTTCTTGGTCCTCTTTTCACACAGGTAGTTGAGAAAAACCAGAATAACCATCTAGAAAGCAAAAGTGTGTATGTTTAGATAATCTTTCAAGAATTTGATCAATAAAAGGTAGAGGGTAATTGTCGGTGGTAAACGACACCTACGGGGTCACTGGGATACCTTCTACGGTTGGGGGTGCGGGGTTGTGCAAAGAGCGGGTCTGGCGGTCAGCACACAAATCATTTACCCAGGTTCAGGCCGCGGAGGCGCGTAAAACCCTAGTCCTGGTTTGATGTATATTTGAGTGTTCTTATGTTCTTGAACTAGCTTTGGTGGCTCTCTAGTCCAAAAGATCCGAATCCCCCTCCAGTACGCCTCGGGCCTCCTTTTATAGACAAAAGGGGTCGCCACAGTGGCACACATGAGGTGGAAAGGTGTACAGGGGCTGAGTCTATCCCCTGGCATCATCGAACAAACACATTTAATGCCTGCCGACGTGCCCCTCTTGCTTTATTGGGGACGGCAAAGAAGCTCATCCCAGTTGTCATCGCCTCGCCTGGCTCCGACACGCATCCAAGCTGACGAGGCGTTGTAGCGCCACGTTAGCTGGTTGCTGGGCTGGCGCGGTGGTGGAGCTTTCAAGAAGATCTGCATGCCACCACGCAGGTGCTTGCTGAGTTGGTGTAGAGGCCGCGCGCTGCCACGCAGATGCCTGCTCAGTTGGTCGAGCTAGCAGCTGCATGGGGGCGGCAGTGGAGTCTTGGCAGGCGTGGGCCTAGCTGCGGCCCCGCGGGTGTCTTCGGCAAGGGCCTTGCCGGGGGCCCGGCAAGGGTCTTGCCGTGGCACCGCGGTCGTCCTCGGCAAGGATCTTGCCGGGGGGTCTTGTGGATTTCCTTGGCAAGAATCTTGCGAAGGATTGTCGTCTTCAGGTTCTCGTCTGATCTTTTGTATTTAGGATCCTTACAAAGAAGAAAGCGGCTGCCCCTTCTCCGTCCAAGCATCCTCGGCCTCCACTTTCTTCCCCTCCACCCGTAGGTGATGACACAGAGGTCTTTTTTGACCTCGAGTCTCTTAGCCCGAGGAGGAAGAGGAAGGCCGGGGAAGAAGAGGCAGAGGATGAGTAAGTATCTCGTCTTTTGTCATCTCCATCCCCTCGGACCGTGCCACTCCTTTTGACATGTCTTCATCTTTGCAGGGATAGGGAGACGCTGGCCCAGAGGGTGGCGAAGAGGGCCAAGGCCTCGACAGGCGGCCAGCCCCTGACGGGCACCTCGAGTACGTCGCTAGTCATGGTGGAGAGAAGCCCGGAGAGCAGCCCCCGACGCACCCCTAGTGTACCTTCATCACCCGCTCCCCATCGATGTGCGCTGGGGCACGATTTCTTGGCGCTGACCTTGCCGTGGTTGCAGGAGGAGAACGGCAGCAGGAGGAGCCACTGAGAGCCACCCCCAATACGCCGCCCCCATCAACCACGCCGCCCCGAGGAGCGTCCCCGGCAAGAGCACCAAGCACTGAGCCCTTGCGCACGGAGGAGGAGGAGGAGGCGAACCCAGGCGCCGGTGGCTATGTCCCGGCACCGAATGTCGGTGGGAAGGGGGCCACGTTGTCCCAGCTTGGCATAGGTGAGTTGTTTTGCCTCCCGTTCCCGCTCATTTTTCTTCTTTCACATTCTGATCTTGACTTCGCCTCATTCTCCTTCTCGGTACCCAGATCCTTCCTCGGCAGACCGGGAGGACGTGGACACCGTCATTGGGGACGTTTCTAGGGAGGCCGCGACCGAGGCCGACCAGATCACCACTGAGGAGGGCGCCAAGGACGTTGCTGAGGATGCCGCTGAGGGGCCTGCCGGGGAGGCCGATGAGGCTGCTGCCAAGGAGGCCGGCAAGGGGCCTGCCGGGGAGGCCAGCAAGGACGCGCGTCCCAGCTGACGAGGTGTTGTAGCGCCAGGTTGGCTGGCTGCTGGGCTGGCGCGGTGGTGGAGCTTTCACGAAGATTTGCATGCCACCACGCAGGTGCTTGCTGAGTTGGTGTAGAGGCCGCGCGCTGCCACACAGATGCCTGCTCAGCTGGTCAAGCTAGCAGCTGCGTGGGGCGGCAGTGGAGTCTTGGCAGGCGTGGGCCTAGCTGCGGCCCCGCAGGTGTCTTCGGCAAGGGCCTTGCTGGGGGCCCGGCAAGGGTCTTGCCGCGGCACCGAAGTCGTCCTCGGCAAGGATCTTGCCGGGGCGTCTCGTGGATTTCCTTGGCAAGAACCTCGCCAAGGATCGTCGTCTTTAGGTTCTCGTCTGATCTTGTGTATTTAGCATCCTTACAAAGATCTGCATGCCACCACGCAGGTGCCTCCCGAGCCTTGGTTCCAATGTGCTTGATGGTGTTGGAACCCCTTGGGCTCAAGGGTGGCGCGCTCTGTTGTTGTCAGGCAAGTTGCCTCGGCAGGGATCTTGCTGAGGCTGTGGAAGCCACCTCGACAAGGGCGTTGCTATGGTCTTCTTGTGTTCCAGCTCCCCTCCCCTACCCTACTTAGTGTTGTCGTGGGCGCGGCCTTGACTACCCGTGCACAAGTAAAGGGGTGCAAAAGGAGAGCCCCTACTTTTGTACACCGACAATGATGATCTTTCCTAATAGCTTTGTTTAATCTACGAAAATCAATTACCATTCTATAACCTGTAACAATTCTTTGTGGGATCAATTCATTCTTATCAATTGGAACATTAGTAATACCTCCTTTCTTAGGGACACAACGAACATGGCTTACCCATCTACTATCAGCAATAGGATAAATTATAAATGCTTCCAGAAGCTTTAATATTTCATCTTTCCCACTTCCTTCATCTTAGGATTTAACCATCGTTGATGATCGACAACTAGTTTAGCATCAGGCTCCATATCAATTTTATGTGGAAATAGAGTGCGACTTCAGAGTTTTCAATAATTTCTTTTCTTCATGCTCTGAAAGGTAAGCACTAATAATAACAGGATATATCTTATTTTCATTAATATATGCGTATTTTAGAGTATCACGTAATTGCTTAAGATCAAAAACAGGATCACTCTTGGGTGGTAGAGGATCTCCAGGAGTCTCAACAGGAAAATTGTGTTTCAAAACAGGCATCTGTTTAAATAATATTTCATCTAGTTCCCTTCTTTCATTCATAAATGTATCATTTTCATGGTCAAGAAAATATTGTTCTAAAGGATCAGTAGGAAGCATAACAATAAAAGCAAGACCAATAATTTCATATTTACTAGGCAATTCTTTATCATGGGGTGGTCTACGAAATTTGGAGAAACTAAACTCGTGAGACACATCCCCAAAACTCACTCTCTTTCTCGCAATCTATCTTAGCATTAACGGTGTTCGAGAAGGATCTAATGAATATAATGGGACAAAAATCATCTTGTAGGGAACAAAGAACAAGAAAATTAGTAGGGTATTTTACTTTCCTGCACAAGACTTCAACATCTCTAACAATCCCAATTGGTGATATAGTGTCTCTATTAGCAAGCTTAATACTAACATCAATATCTTCTATTTCTGTAGGTGCAATATCATTCATAATTTCTTGATACAAAGCAAAGGGAAATGCACTCACACTAGCACCCAAATCACATAAACCATGGTAACAATGATATCCTATTTTAGCAGAAACAATAGGCGTGCCAACAATAGGTCTATGTTTATCTTTAGTATTAGGTCTAGCAATTCTAGCAGCTTCACCATAAAAGATTTAACACAATCAAACTTAAGGATTATACCTGATTCCTTACCTTCTCGAGTTCTCAATCTTCAGAGTTGCGTTTAATTCTTTCCAATAAATCCCATTTGAATTCAATAGTCTTCTTCATAAAAGAACCAGTACAAGACATATCGAGCATGGATTGATCATTACGAGAAGCCAAGCATAAAAATTCTGAATAATAATTTCTCTTGAGAGCTCATGATTGGGGCATGAATATAACGTTTACTTAAGCCTCCCCTGAGATTGAATGATACTTTCTCATTCGCCATACGAAAAGATATAAATATAATTCCGATCATGATGAACTAGATGCATAGGATAAAACTTCTGATGAAATTCCAATTTCAATCGGTTGTAATTCCAAGTCCCAATATCACCGCATAGCCTAAACTATGTCAATGCCTTCTCCTTCAATGATAAAGGGAAGAGCTTCTGCTTGACTTCATCCTCGGGCAAACCTGCAAGCTTAAATAATCCACAAACTTCATCCACCTAGATTAGATGCATATCAGGATGTAATGCTCCATCTCCTACATAAGGTTTAGCTAGCAGTTTCTCTATCATACCTGAAGCAATTTCATAATAAACATTTTTAGTAGGTTCAGTCGGTTGAGGAGCAACTTCTTGCTCTACTGGTCGGGGTGAAGATACCGCAAACAAGCCCCTCAAAGGATTATTTTCCATAGTGACAAGTGACAGTAAACTTTAGCATGGAATATAAATGTTTCCTTACCAAATTCCACTCACCAAAGGCGCTTCACTCCCCGACAATGGTACCAGAAAAGAGCCTTGATGACCCACAAGTATAAGGGATCTATCACAGTCCTTTCGATAAGTAAGAGTGTCGAAACCAACAAGGAGCAGAAGGAAATAACAAGCAGTTTTCAGCAAGGTATTCTCTGCAAGCACTAAAATTATCGATAATAGATAGTTTTGTGATAAGATAATTCGTAATGGGTTACAAGTAACAAGTGTAACTTAGGTGCTGCAAGGTAGCCCAATCCTTTTGTAGCAAAGGACAAGCCTGGACAAACTCTTATATAAAGCAAAGCGCTGACGGGCCAGTTAATCCCTACTCGTAGGGTGACCGAATCAAATAGTACTTATTCATCATGTTAACATGGCAGGTGGACTAATTGGCAAGTTAGACTGATTAATTGGTTGCTAGGCCGATTAATAACTGCTGACCACTAACTTGTGGGCAAACGAAGCCCAAGAATTTTCCCTGTAGCCCCTCCCATCCCCCTCTCGCTCCTCAATAGCTAGGGGTCAACCAAACAGTTGCATATTTTGGTTTATTACATAGTTGAGAGCATGAGAGGATGGTATAACACATAAAAAATAGATATATATGTTGGCAATTCCTATTTAATCTACCGATTAATTCAGTTAATAGGCCGATTCGCCGATTAATAATTACTCCCAAGTTGACCAAGCAGCTACCAGTTATCGATTTCGTGAACAATGCTCCCACTTATGATTAACCCCTCTCGCAAGCATCCGCAACTAAGAAAGAAGAATAAGGATAAATCTAACCATAGCATGAAACATGTGGATCCCAATCAGCCCGTTAGGAAGCAACGCATAAACTAGGGTTTAAGCTTCTTTCACTCTAGCAACCCATCATCTACTTATTACTTCCCAATGCCTTCCCCTAGGCCCAAATCATGGTGAAGTTTCATTTAGTCGACATTCGCATAACACCACTAGAGGAAAGACAACATACACCTCATTAAAATATCGAACAAATCTCAAATTCACATGATTACTTATAATAAGACTTCTCCCATGTCCTCACGAACAAATGCAACTACTCACAAAACATATTCATGTTCATAATTAGGGGGTACTAAATAGCGTTAAGGATCTGAACATATGATCTTCCACTAAATAAACCAACTAGCATCAACTACAAGGAGTAATCAACACTAATAGCAGCCCACAGGTACCAATCTAAGGTTTTGAGAGAAACATCAGATACAAGAGATGAACTAGGGTTTGAGAGGAGATGGTGCTGGTGAAAATGTTGATGGAGATTTACCCGCTCTCGATGAGAGGATTGTTGGTGATGATGATGGCTTCGATTTCCCCCTCTAGGAGGGAAGCTTCCCCGACAGAAAAGCTTCGGCGGAGCCCTAGATTTCTTCTGCCCAGGTTCCACCTCGAGATGCCAACGCTTCGTCCTGAAAGCTTCCTTATGATTTTTTCTAGGTCAAAACCCTCCATATAGTAGAAGATGGGCACCGGAGACCTGACAGGGGGCCCATAAGCCACAGGGGCGGACCTAGGGGGGTAGGGCGTGCCCCCCAGGCTTGTGGCCTCCTGATGGGTCCCCTATGGTATTTTGTACAGAATAGGTCTCTCAGATTTTCTCCTTCTCGGTCGAGAATTCCAGCTACTGCCATTCTCCCTCTTTAAGTAAACCTTGTAAAATAAGAGAGAAAAGGCATATGTATTGTACCATAATGTGTTATAACCACCTGTAATGCAATAAATATCAATGCAAAAGCATGATACAAAATGGACATATCACCAGCATTTTCCGCCGAGGTTAGTTTCATCCCTCAGCTTGTACTCCCCCAATCGTTCCATAATGTAGTGCATAAAGATCCAGGCATGGACACTTTTTAGCTTGTAATATTGACTTGTTGCTTGTAGGTACATATGTCCTTGGCAAATATCCACGCATCGACCCTTTTTGCATATGGGCAATGAGATATTCATGAATCAGCATCAAGTGAGGAAACTGATAAGGATTATTAGCAAAAAGATACGAACAATGGCAATAAATTTGTTTGCTATGCTCTATCCATCACAACGGCGAGCTATAGGATGGTAACTACAAACTCTATAGCCTTCTCTTTTTACTGCCCATAATGAGTTGTTAGACAACAAGGTCTGAATCTTTTTCGTTTGTAGTGGTTCCCAAAGAAGTTTACTCAAGATTACCTCGCAAAGTAAATGATTGGTGGACACGCAATGAAGGTTAAAGTATTTCATCGAGACTACAATGAGCATCAAGAAGTCCTAATGAAGATAGTGAAGGTTGGGCGGGCAGCCATCACAAGGGGTTGGCCTAGAGTCGTGCGCGCATTACGCATGGAAGAGGGCACAATATGGCCATTGACCTTCTCCAATAACCAGAATGTCTTTCACCTCTCTATTTACAGTATTTAGTACAACTGGGGTTCATCATTCTTTACTTGGTGCTTTTGTAGTTCTTCAGTATATGTACATGTGCATCGAATTATGCATTCGTGCTTGAACCTATATTCGTAAAAAAACATGGTTCGATATGAAATAAGTGATTGCCTACTTTCAAATTCAAAATCTGTGATTTTTAAATGCAAGGATTAAATTAGGGATAACTTAGGGATTACACTGCACACGGTTTGCGAAAGCAAAACGTCTGCGATAAACATGGAGATCAGACACGTTTCTCCGATCCACTACGTGTGTGATCAATCTCTACTGCACACATTATCAGCCAAGAAAAAATGTGTGAGATCAACAATAGCAGCACACACAGTTCCTTCTTATTAAATGTTTGCGAAACTCTCCTTATCACACACGCTTGAAATAATTGATAGTTTATGATGTTGTGTGCATCGTAAACGTTTGCTCATAGAAGAAGGCATGCGATAGGCCCTCATCCAACGCGGGCACAATGGATGAATTGTGTGGGATATATTCAAGCTTTGCATATAGTTTTATAGGGATAATTAATTGTATGCACTCTTACATCAAATCACATACAGTCGACGAAAATTAAATGTGTGTGATTGTCTGCTTATCATACACGCTCTATAATAGTGAACTATTTGTAATGGGGCGTGCTTCATAAACGTATTACCACGGAAGACCGACTGCAATGGTAATGCAAGCACAAACGAGTAGCAAGGATGGAGCATTTGGGATATGCGAGATATCACAAATAGTTGTCTAAAGACTCGTGTTTGGGATACATGTCGGCAATGCATACGCCTAGTTATACAAAATGTATGCATTGCTACTCCCTATCCCTGACGGTTTCTGGGTCATGTGGGAAGGACCCCCCCTATCGCCCACACTTACTAGGCGACGGTTCAAAATGCTGTCGCGGAAAGGGGTTAAAACCGTTTGTATGGCAGCTCGTTGTACCAGTGTTTTCACCTCCGTAAACGAGAAACATGTCCTTAATACTTTTTAGGCACTTAAGGATATTTTTGACCGATGTCTAGTGATCCACTACTGGATTACTATGGTACCTCCCTGCCAGACTTATGGCAAGGCACACATCAGGTTTGGTACACAGCATGGCATACATTATACAAAATGGACCAGTCGAAGAAGGGGTTCTTGCCTTGCAATACAGGCAAGAACCCCTTCTTCGACTGGTCCATTTTGAACTTCTTCAAAATCTTCTCAAGGTATGTGCATTATGAAAGTCCTATTAGGCATCTTGATCTATCTCCATAGATCTTAGTGCCCAATATGTAAGCAGCTTTACCTAGGTCTTTCATTGAAAAACTCTTGTTCAAATAGCCTTTTATGCTTTCCAGAAATTCTATATCATTTCCAATCTACAATATGTCATCCACATATAATATTAGAAATGATACCGAGGTCCCACTCACTTTCTTGTAAAATACAAGCTTCTCCATAAGTCTGTATAAAACCATAAGCTTTGATCACCTCATCAAAGCGTATATTCCAACTCCGAAATGCTTGCACCAGTCCATAGATGGATCGCTGGATCTTGCATACTTTGTTAGCATCCTCAGGATCGACAAAACCTTTCGGTTGCATCATATACAACTCTTCCTTAGGGAACTCGATAAGTAACGTTGTTTTGACGTCCATATTCCACATCTAATATTCGTAATATGCGGCAATTGCTAACATAATTCTAACAGACTTAATCATCACTACGGGTGAGAAAGTCTCATCATAGTCAACTCCTTGAATTTGTCAAAAAACTTATGCGAAAAGTCAAGCTTTATAAACTGTTGGGATATAGCTTCAAGGTGTGACCCGCCCTGGAGGGGACGGGTTACATCGATGGCGGTTTAACAAGAAGAAGGTCCAAGGAGGCTCAAGGAGAAGTATGAAGACAGTGGATCTTGGAGGCAGGCCTGGAGGAGGCCCCAGACCTGGGATGTGAACCACTGTATGGAGACTTGCTCTATAAGGCATGCCTAGTTAGAAACTAATCCGGTCACATTGTGTGAGTTGGTAGGGACTCTGTAAGACTTTGGTTCTCTACTTCTGTATATAAAGGAGAGACCCGGTGGCGGGTTAGGCCAAGACACAAGCAATCAAGAACTAGTTCAAGTGTATTCGCTCCCTTGTAATCGAAACTCAAGCAATACAACCAGAAGTAGGACATAGGCTTTTACCTCGTTGTGAGGGGCCGAACTTGGGTAAACTCTCTGTGTCCTTTGTCCCATTCAACCCCTTCAAGCTAACCTAGTGTGATGGCTCCACATCTAAGTCCTTTCACTAGGGCATCTGCCGCGACAATTCCATGACAGTTGGCACCCACCATGGGGCCAGAGCTTGGTGGTTTTCGAGTTCTTGAAGGGCAGCTTCTTAGGGATCAAGGGTTACGTCATGGGCCGGTTGACCAAGAGTCGTCATGGCAAGATCTACATCGACGACACTGGATGGGGTCCAGAGGCCGATTCAATTGAATACGGGTACCGGGTCCCCTTCGGCGGAATCCACTTTTTCATTGGCAAGATTGGCGAGTCTGGGCCGGAGCCGGATGTCTGCACTGACACCATTGAGATGGCTCGGCATGCGACACCCGCCAAGGTCCAATGCGGCTAGAAGAGAGCCTTTGTTGGGTTTATTCATGGGGAGGATCTCGAGGAAGGTTCCATGTCAGGTGGACAGACACCCATCTACTCAGGTGATGAGTCCTCAACCGGCGAAACCGAATCAATCTATCAACTGCAAGATGGTGGGCTTGGGGGTTGCTCCGATGGCGACAATATTCCGGAATCCTATGAGCCGCCGAGAAGGACTGCTATCGTCATGGACGGTACGCAACAGATGCTGAATCCATCAACTACTGCGGCTATGACCTCTACTTCAACAGCTTCTGCGACAGCCGGGGCGAGCGGCCCTGTGCGCCCGCCGACTCAGGTCTTATCCGAGCTCTTGGATGCTTTGGCAAGTTTCTTAGTTGTAGAGGTAACTGTCTGTGTCAAAACCGGCAGATCTCGGGTAGGTGGTCCTGAACTATGCGTCTAAGGATCGAAGGTAACGGGGAGGCAGGGGACGCGATGTTTACCCAGGTTCGGGCCCTCTTGATAGAGGTAAAACCCTACGTCCTGCTTGATTGACTTTGATGAGTATAGGGGTTACTATAGTTGATCTACGACGAGATCGTAATGGCTGAACCCTAGATGTCTAGCCTGTATAATTATGACTACCTCTACGGACTAAACCCTCCGGTTTATATTGTACCAGAGGGGGCTAGGGTTTGTACAGAGTCAGTTTATAGAGAAAGGAATCTTCATATCCGATCGCCAAGATTTCCTTCCACGCCAAGGAGAGTCCCATCCGGACATGGGGGGAAGCCTTCTATCTTTTATCTTCATGGCCCACCAGTCCGGCCCACGTCACATAGCCCGGATGCCAGAGGACCCCATAATCCAGGACTCCCTCAGTAGCCCCTAAACCAGGCTTCAATGACGATGTGTCCGGCGCACAGATTGTCTTCGGCATTGCAAGGCGTGTTCCTCCTCCGAATACTCCAAAGTAGTTGATCAAAAGAACTATATCCGGCTCTGTACAATAGTTACAACCATGGGCCATGAGGGCAAAACACTTTAAACAAAAATAGGTTATGTCTTCTTACAACCTTTTCGGCGAGGTATTGTGTTCCGGCCTTATTATTATTTCGAACCATTTTCCAGCCTCCCGTTTCGTGTTTCGAGACACGGTATTCATTGACACGTCTTGTCAAAGCAGAGATCGTGTCCCCTTATTGCGGGATTCTAATCAATATGGATTTGGGTTATCCAACCTTGCCACTCACACGACTCCTGTGGAGTAGGCGAGTTTCAAGGCTCGTGGGGGGGTGCTTGATATTCACTATCTTTATAAGGAGACAAAGATCCACCTTTTTACCCCATGCCTTCTTCCTCCTCAGCCCATCTGCTCTCGAGCTCCAATGCCCAAGCTTCAACCCTTTCCATCCCCAGAAAACGCTCCAACCATGTCCAGATCTGGAGTACAGGGCAAGTGGATGGCCTCCTCCGTCACGGAGGAGCACATCAAAGAACTCCGGGAGGCGGGTTATTTAGCCAAGGAAATCGCCCATCGGCTCCCTACCAAAAAGCAGATCATTCCCACACCAGAGCCCAGTGAGAGGGTAGTATTCATTCCCCACTTCCTTCGTGGGCTAGGGTCTCCTCTCCACCCTTTCTTCCGCGGACTCATGTACTATTACGGGCTAGATTTCCATGATCGAGCCCCAAATTCATTCCTCAACATTTCGGCGTTTATGGTCGTGTGTGAGGTGTTCCTCCGCGTCCCCCCACTTCGGCCTATTGCTCAAGGTCTTCAACGTGAAGCCGAAGGTGGTCGAGGGTCAACACGCAGAGTGCGGAGGCACCATGGTGAGCAAGGTTCCTAATGTCACCTGGACCAAGGGTACCTTCATAGAGACCATGCAGGGTGGCAATAGGAGTGGTTCTACGTTACGGAACCTCGTGACACCACATGGGCCGCCACTCCTGAGTTCAAAACTGGTCCGCCAATGCAGCTCAGATCATGGCTCAAGAAGGGCCTAGATTGGGCGTCATCCGACGAGGTGATGACGCTGCAAAAGCACATTTAGAGCATGGTGGAGAAGAACACCAGCCTTGCCAGCATATTCCAAGTGATGTTGTTTCGCCGGATTCTCCCCTGCCAATGCCGGAGTCTCCATATGTGGGAGTTTGATCTGGCAAGTCCCTGGACCTTGCAGGGGTTCTTCGGCATGGAGCACGAAGATATATGGAAGCTGCTTTTTAAGACCCAAAACACGTGGCCGCCAATGACCGAAGACCTCGGCCACGACTGTGCTCATCCAGCCACTCCAGTAAGTTTTTCAGATTTCTAATCATATCTTTGATTTGTGGATCCAAAGAGTAAGTTTAAACCTTCCCCTTTTCCCCCAGGGCTGAACGAAGAAGGCAGAGCAGATCAAGTGTCCTGCTCCCCTACCAGAAGACCCAGTTATTCCTCTTCTAACGAAGATGTTGGTTCTGGCACCGTACCAGGCGCCAAAAAAGAAGGCCAAGAAGAAGAGCAAGGAGGCCCGAAGTGGCCTTCGCCACAAAGGTACTTCGGACATATCATCCGAAGATACCGAAGCTCTCTCCTCCCACGATGAAGGTGAGGAGGAAGTGGAGGAGAACAATTCTCCCCTTAAGGGGGGAAAGAAGAAATGGGGAGCTTCCACAGATCTAGAGGCGGAAGCATCTAAGAAGCGGAAACTCTCCCTTTCAGACGATTCGAAATCGGATGCCGAAGCCATCCCCGAATGGAACCCAGGACAAAGCCTTCGGCCGAATCGTAAGTATTTAAGGATAATGTATGTATCCGGCTTTATGTCATGTGATCCTAACACACAGAATCACATATTGTAGTCTAGCCCGCGATCTCCCCCGACAATCATCATCTTTTGGGAATGGGCTCACACATGATGGAGAGCGAGTCGCCTCCACCGGTGTCCCCACCCACTTCTATGGACAACACCGATATGTTGTACTGAGGGACCTTTCCAGGCCATGGAGAGGTGCGGAAACCGGTCAAGGTGGCGCCAGAGGGTAATACCTCTGCTGCCAAAAACATGGGGGAACCGACCCCCATGGAGGCCGACAACGGGGGCCATGCCCAATTCGGCCCACAACCGAATATCATTCCAGAGACCGATACGGTTGTGGAATCACGCGAGTAGCATCCTTCGAAAGAAGGGGTGCGTTGACTCCACCGGCGACCTCTATCAATCCGGAGGCGCCGGACACTCTGATGGAAGCACTTTAGAGCGCCTCCATTGTTGAGGAACATTGTACCCTTATGGGTACAGTGGTTGAAAAGGTTCGGTCCGCTAAAAGCGGATTGAACGAGGCCTACACTAGCCTTCTAACAAGCTTTGTGGTACGTAATGTAATATTTTTAACTATAAAAAGAATGTATGTGTATAGTCGGTAGCCCCTGAGACTCTGTTTGGCGTTTGTTTAAGAAAGGCCAAACAGAGGATAAACTAGTCTTCGTAGGATATTAACATACACGTGTATTTGAACAAACAGGCGTCGAAGTTAGCGGTAGCTGCCCATGCCGATGAAGTTTCTGAACTAAAGCGGTGGCTGGAGCGTGCTGATGAAGAGCTCATCCGCACCAACAAACTATTGACGGAGAAGCAAGGTATGTGATTCACATTTGACATGATATGGCTTGTTGTTGTGCTATCTTCCTGAGTTTTATAATCATGCTCACAACTGACGCGTCCAAGGTCGAAACCCTCAAGAATGCGTTGGACGAGGCCAAGGAGTTGGAGGAGGAACAAGCCGCCCACTGAAAGCAGGAGTCACGAGTGGAGGAAGTCCAGCAAGAGCTCAAGGATGCCATAACCAAATGTGAGTCGGTAGAGCGCAAGCTTTCGGATCGAGATTCCGAACTTGCTGAGGCCCTCCAAAGCATGAATGCAACCCGAGTTAAAGCCCACGGCGCCTGTTGGGAGATCCAAGAAGCAAAGCATATCGCGGCGAGTAAGGCCTTTAACACGCAAAGCAAATTTGTAAGGAGGAGGTACATATTAGTGACCTGTGTTTGGAGTTCTCTAGGGGCATTTGTGGATCTACCCCGGAGTATTGTCGATGATGCAGAGTTCTTCCAAGCCGAAGAGGGGAGTTCAACGGAAAAGTTGTTATGGTCGAGTACCTTGCACCAGAGCATCCGGTGCCCTTTAGCAATCAGCTGAAACAGCTAACAGAGTTGCATAGGGTGGCCGAACTAGCCATGAAGGATGTTATTGTACGACTTTGGCCAGCCGAACACATACCCGATAGTTACTTCGGGCTCGTGAAGTGGCTTGTCAGCGCCTGCCCCCGGCTTGATGCCTTAAAGCGGTCGGCCTGTATCAAAGGTGCCCAGATGGCCTTCGCCCGTCTCAAGGTGCAGTGGGCGAAGATGAACGCCGTCAAGCTGGCAACCGAGGAACTGCCCGCGGGAAAAGAGCAGAGCATGCCAGAGCGGTATTTCTATGAAGTCTTGGAGGCTTCTTGCATTGTAGAGGGCCAGTGTTCAAAGGACACTATTTTCGAATGAATGTACCTATAATGCCCGTACTTTGTATTATAAAACAAGGCTTATGTATAATGTGTTACTTGTTTTACTTTGAAATCCTTTCCTCCTGTGCGGCCATTTACGGTATCTGACAGTTGGCCAGTCGTGAGCTTCAGCTCCCATGTAGGTAGTACGGGGGTGTTCGGAATGGTACCTAGACACACTTGACCCAACCAGCATGGTCCTTAAGGAGGTGTCAGTGCCGCGAACCAGGCAATCAGACTATGTGGCTTTATCACTCTCACTCACCCATAGGTTATAGGCACAGCCCCTAGTGTTCCTCGATTATCCGAACTTGGGTGTTGTAGACGCCTGACCGGGCATAGACAGGTCCTTGCATAATGCGCGCAAAATCGCAAGAGATTTGTAGTTAGTCGCCGAATAGCTGACCAGCTCTCACTGCACCATGACAGTCAGTTTTCAGCTTTCTCTACTGAGTTGTTTATCCGGATGAGCCAGAAACACAATCGAGTAGTTCTCCCTTTACTGCCTTAGCCGAACAAGCCGAACGTAAGGCAATAACCACAGGAGCCGGGCAACCCAACTATTGACCAAAGGCATGATTCGAAGCCGATGCATATAATGCTATATTCGTGACGCCGAATTTGCACTGTAAAAGTGTTTCAGACTTATTTTATTTTTAAGACATGTACGTTGCCGAATGGAGCCCCTGGCGATTTAGGTCGTACCAAGGCGTACATGGCAATCAGACGAGAAAAAAAAGAAGGAATACAGATTAGGAAATAAGCCAGTACCAAATACGTTGGGCGAAAGACTCTTTCCATTATAGTCTGATTGATACGTCAAAACGTATTTTTACAAATGATGTGACAAGCATCGAGGCTATTTTACATGCCGAATACAATGGAAAGCTGTGTAGGAGTCCTAAATAGGAAGGTGCGATCTTTAAAGATCCTTTAGATACTCTGCAGCATGTCTGCACCCCGTTGCAACCTGGTGTGTGATCCTTCAAGAGGATCAACGATCGGTTTTTCATAAAGGGACTGGAAATGGTGCCCTTGGTAACATCAAAAGTTGGCGTGGGTTTAAGGAACCTAAGAAAGAAAAAATAGGAAAAGAGAAAAGAAATGATATGGGGGTCCACATAGGGTCGAGCCATATTGTGGATTTTATTTTTAATATGCCTCCGTCTTTGCCCATGGTATCTTTAGTGCGTATTTATGTACACGTGGTACATATGCCGCGATGCGGTTGGGGCTGAGACCAAGGACGAACTGCTAATCGAGCTCCTGATGGACTTGATCGTCGCCCTATAGGGTGGTCCGGACGCGTTTAACAGTGTCTGGGGGCTTGACTGCCGATGTAGTGTTTAGCTTGATAAGCCCATTCTGGAATTCCATTGCAAGGGCCACGGTGTGCTCCTTAGTACGGAGGGAGTGCTTTGTGTTCCCATTGACTGTTATGACACCGCGGGGTCTGGGCATCGTCAGTTTGAGGTAGGCATGGTGCGGGATTGCATTGAAGCGAGCGAACGCGGTTCGTCCGAGTAGTGCATGATAGCCACTGCGGAAGGGGACAATGTCGAAGATCAAGTCTTCACTTCGAAAGTTGTCTGGCGAGCCAAAGATGACATCCAATGTGATTGAGCCCGTGCAACGGGACTCTACTCCAGGTATTACTCCTTTAAAGGTAGTTTTGGTGGGTTTATTTCTTGACGAATCAATACCCATTTTACGGACCATGTCCTGATAGAGCAAGTTAAGACCGCTACTGTCGTCCATGAGGACTCACGTAAGGTGGAATCCATTGATAATTGGGTCCAGGACCAATGCGGTCGAACCTCCGTGATAGATACTAGTCGGATGGTCTCTACGATCGAAAGTGATCGGGCAGGCTGACCATGGGTTTAATTTTGGGGCGACTGGCTCCATCGCGTAGACGTCCCTCAGAGAACGCTTGCGCTCTAGTTTGGGGATATGAGTAGCGTATATCATATTCACCATTTTGACTTCAGGGGGAAATTTCTTCTGTCCCCCTGTATTTGGCAGATGAGGTTCGTCGTCGTCCTCCTCGCTAGGCAACCCGTTCTCCTTATGTTCGGTATTCAGATTACCGGCCTGTTAGAATACCCAGCAACTTCTGTGGGTATGGTTGGCAGGCTTGTCTGGGGTGCCATGAATCTGGCAAGGTCGATCGAGTATTCGGTCCAAGTTAGATGAACCACCTTTATTCTTTTTGCATGGTCTCTTCTGTTGACCGGATTTAGAGCCACTGAATTTGGCGTTGACCGATGTGTCTTCGGTATTATCATTGTTGCTTCGACGCTTGTGTTTGTTGCATTGGGGCCTGCCGTTTCTAGTATCGGAGGTACCTGTGTCGCTGGTACCATTGTTGTTGCGGGCTAACCAGCTATCCTCTCCCACGCAAAAGCAGGTCATGAGTGCTGTAAAGGCTGCCATGGACTTTGTCTTCTCTTGGCTGAGGTGTCGGGCGAGCCATTCATCCTGGATGCTGTGTTTAAAGGCCGCTAGGGCTTCGGCGTCCGGACAGTCGACAATTTGGTCCTTTTTAGTTAAGAACCTTGTCCATAGTTTCCGGGATAACTCTCCGGGTTGCTGAACTATGTGACTGAGGTCATCGACGTCTGGGGGCCATACATAGGTACCCTGGAAGTTGTCTCTAAAGGCATCTTCCAGATCTTCCCAGGTGCCAATAGAATTCTCTGGGAGGCTATTTAACCAGTGCCGAGCTGGTCCCTTTAATTTGAGCGGGAGGTACTTGATGGCATGTAGATCATCACAGCGAGCCATGTGAATATGGAGAAGAAAATCTACTATCTAGACTGCGGGATCTGTCGTGCCGTCGTATGATTCGATGTTAACGGTTTTAAACCCTTCTGGGAACTGATGTTCCATTACTTCATCGGTGAAGCACAGGGGGTGTGCGGCGCCTCTGTATCGGGCGACATCGCGGCGTAGTTCGGACGGAGGCCGTATGCGGTTTTCAGCCCAGGTTAGGTTGTGTCTGTCACGCCAAGTCTGATGGTCATCCTCGCGCGTTGGAGCACACCCCCTTGATCCGTAGATTGATCTGGTCTGACCGGCTCTATTGTCCAGGTCCTGTCATAGGTCATAGGTGTATCCTGGGGCCGTTGTTTCTCTACCTCTACAGCGAGATGGTGCGGGATGGTGTTCGGCTTGAGCTACCGCTCTGTCCCGGCCAAGCGGCGGTTGGTCAGGTCTATCAACATCTGATATGTCTCTGTCGTATCTATAATTTTTTATTGTTCCATTCCAATATTCTACAACTTTTACATACTTTTGGCAACTTTTTATACTATTTTTGGGACTAACATATTGATCCAGTGCCCAGTGCCAGTTCCTGTTTGTTGCATGTTTTTTGTTTCACAAAAAATCCATATAAACGGAGTCCAAACGGGATAAAAACTTACGGTGATTTTTTTGGAATATATGTGAATTTTGGGAAGTGGAATCAACACGAGATGATGCCCAAGGGGCCCACAAGGGTGAGGGGCGCGCCCCAGGGTGTAGGGCGCGCCCTGGGCCCTCGTGGCCACTCCGTAAGTAGGTTAGTGCCCTTCTTTCGCCCCAAGAAAGCCAATATCCGGATAAAAATCGTGTCAAAATTACAGCCCCATCGGAGTTACGGATCTCCGAGAATTTAAGAAACGGTGAAAGGGCAGAATCAGGGAGCGTAGAAACAGAAGGAAATAGAGAGAGAGAGAGAGAGAGAGAGAGAGAGAGAGATCCAATCTCGGAGGGGCTCTCGCCCCTCAGCCGCCATGGAGGCCATGGACCAGAGGGGAAACCCTTCTCCCATCTAGGGGAAAGGTCAAGGAAGAAGAAGAATAAGGGGCGATCTCTCCCCCCTCTCCCCGTGGCGCCGGAACACCGCCAGGGCCATCATCACGACAACGATCTACACCAACAACTTCACCGCCGTCATCACCAACTCTTCCCCCTCTATGTAGCTGTGTAACCCATATTTTACCCGATATAATATATACTTAAACATGGTGCTCAACGCTATATATTATTTCCAATGATGTGTGGCTATCCTATGATGTTTGAGTAGATCTGTTTTCTCAAATGGGTTAATTGATGACCATGATTGGTTTGAGTTGCATGTTTTATTATTGGTGCTATCCTATCGTGCTCTCCGTGTCGCGCAAGCGTGAGGGATCCCCGCTGTAGGGTTTGCAATATGTTCATGATTTTCTTATGGTGGGTGGCGTGAGTGACAGAAGCATAGACCCGAGTAAGTAGGTTGTTTGCGTATGGCAGTAAAAGAGGACTTGATGCCTTATAATGCTATGGTTGGGTTTTACCTTAATGATCTTTAGTAGTTGCGGATGCTTGCTAGAGTTCCAATCATAAGTGCATATGATCCAAGAAGAGAAAGTATGTTAGCTTATGCCTCTCCCTCCAATAAAATTGCAATAATGATTACCGGTCTAGTTATCAATTGTCTAGGGAAAAATAACTTTCTCGTGACAAAAAGCTCTCTACTAAAACTAACTTAGTTGTGTCTTTATCTAAACAGCCCCTAGCTTTTATTTACGTGCTCTTTATTATCTTGCAAACCTATCCAACAACACCTACAAAGTACTTCTATTTTCATACTTGTTCTAGGTAAAGTGAACGTTAATCGTGCGTAGAGTTGTATTGGTGGTTGATAGAACTTGAGGGAATATTTGTTCTACCTTTAGCTCCTTGTTGGGTTTAACACTCCTACTTATCAAAAGAGGCTACAATTGATCACCTATACTTGTGGGTTATCAAGACCATCTGGCCCCGTTGCCGGGGAGCAATAGCATATGGTGAATATTCTCGTGTGTGCTTGTTTGCTTTATCACTAAGTGGATTTTATTTCCTATTCTAAGTTGTTCTCTATCTATACTTATGGATATGGAACACGAAATACCCAAAAAAATAGGTTTACTTGCTACTCATGGAGATGGGGAACCTCCTAAAACCCTCGATGCTCATTATGTGAAAGATATTATGCACTACATTAATAATCCTAAGAAAACCCCATTCAATTATATAATGGGAGACACGTTGGATCAACATGAATACTTTAGGGATTATCGCTTGACCCAAAAAGGGAAACTATTATGGGATCAAATTTATATGTTGCATTGGTATGCTTGGCAACTATGCTTGAGATATGATTATACTTGTTGCTCTAGGATGAAGGCTCCACACCTCACCTTTTCATGCAATTTAATGATAATGAAACCTTAGCTTCTTATGCTAATGGTATATATGATTACTATAATGTGGAACGAATAGAAGAATTTTTTGCTTTTAAGGATGCTTATGAAATTGAATCTTTGTTTAAAGAGTTTGAAGATTTTGATGATTTAGTTTATAGACCTGAAAATTTAGCTATCCTTAAATATTGCTATGAGAACTATAAATACAATTATGATATTGATGAATTCATTGAGAAAGTCTCCGCTGTTCGAGAAGAGATTAATATTTTGTAGGAGTCTATGGAAGAAGAAATTGATGAAACTGTGAGCTCATTGGATGAAAAAGATGATGATGGGAGCGAAGAACAAAAGGAGGAAGATCGGATTAGCTACCCGTGCCCACCTTCTAATGAGAGTAACTCTCCAACTCATACATTATTTAATGCCCCTTCGTTCTTACCGAAGGATGAATGCCATGATAATTGCTATGATCCCATTGATTCGTTTGAAATATCCCTTTTTGATGAACTTGATGCTTGCTATTCTTGTGGCCAAGATGCCAATATGAATTATGCTTATGGAGATGAACTTGCTATTGTTCCTTATGTTAAACATGAAATTGTTTCTATTGTACCCACACATGATAGTCCTATTATCTTTTTGAATTCTCCAAACTACACTATATCGGAGAAGTTTGCACTTATTAAGGATTATATTGATGGGTGGCCTTTTTCCATTGCAGATGATAATTTTGATGAATATAATATGCATGTGCTTGCTGCTCCTACTTGCAATTATTATGAGAGAGGAACTACATCTCCGCCTCTCTATGTTTCCAACACGATAAAATTGCAAGAAACTTCTTATGATATGCATTGGCCTTTACTTGATGTGCATGAATTGTTCTTGTATGACATGCCGATGTATAGGAAGAGAGTTAGACTTCGTCATTGCTTGATATATGTTGCTTTGTGCTCACTACTAAATGCCAAATCATTGCTAATTCAAATTGGCTATGATATACCTTGGGATCCGGGTGGATTCATTACTTGAGCACCTTAAGCTTAGCTTAATGGCTTTAAAGAAAGCACTGCCAGGGAGACAACCCAGAAGTTTTAGAGAGTTATTTATTTCTATTGGGTGATTTTATAGAGTTTAAAAACAAAAAATAAAGAGGGGAACCCAAAACTTTTCAAAAAGGAAAGTGAAAGTGAGAGAGACAAGCATTGTTGAACTGAGGGAGCTCCTTGAACTTTGTTCATGCTCAAGGAAACTTTGTGAATCTTGATTACAGAAACTTTTCAACAAAAATAATTATCCCCTTGTACAATTCCATTCTATTATAAGAATAATGTGCCAAGATTTGCCTTTAGGATGTTTACATTGCTTGTTGGTTTGTGCGGTGCAAAACAGAAACTTTGGCTGTAGTGCACAATTTTACATTTTTTACAGGAACGTCAAACAGTTTTGAAATTTTTTTCACTGTCTTTCTATACAAATTGTTAATTTTTCCTAATTTTTCAGAATTTTTGGAGTACCAGAAGTATGGTGAATGTTCAGATTACTACAAACTGTCCTGTTTAAGACAGATTCTGTTTTTTGATGCATTGTTTGCTTGTTTTGATAAAACTATCGATTTCTATCAGTTGATTAAGCCATGGAAGAGTTATATTACAGTATATACAATGCAAAAAATGAATTGGTTTGCAATAGTACTTAGAGTAGTGATTTGCTTTATTATACTAACGGATCTTACTAAACTTTCTGTTGAGTTTTGTGTGGATGAACTGGTCAAGGATCGAGGAGGTCTCGATATGAGGAGAAGGAGGAGATGCAAGAGCTCAAGCTTGGGGATGCCCAAGGCACCCCAAGTAAATATTCAAGGAGACTCAAGCGTCTAAGCTTGGGGATGCCCCGGAATGCATCCCATCTTTCTTCAACAAGTATCAGTATGTTTTCGATTTCGTTTCGTTCATGTGATATGTGCAAATCTTGGAGCGTCTTTTGCATTCAGTTTTCACTTTTCTTTGATGCACCATGCTGGTATGAGATACTCCATGGTTGATTTATATAATGCTCATTGCACTTCACTTATATCTTTTGAGTATGGCTTTATAGAATTCTTCATGTGCATCACATATATCATTTGAAGTTTGGATTGCGTGTTTCCCTACACATAGAAAACCGCCATTTGTAGAATGCTCTTTTGCTTCACTTACATTTGTTAGAGAGTGGGCATATCTTTTGTAGAAATAATTAAACTCTCTTGCTTCACTTATATCTATTTAGAGAGATGACGGGAATTGGTCATTCACATGGTTAGTCATTAAATCCTACATAAAACTTGTAGATCACTGAATATGATATGTTTGATTCTTTGCAATAGTTTTGTGATATAAAGATGGTGATATTAGATTCATGCTAGTGGGTAGTTGTGGATTGTAGAAATACTTGTGTTGAAGTTTGTGATTCTCATAGCATGCACATATGGTGAACTGTTATGTAACGAAGTTGGAGCATGAGGTATTTATTGATTGTCTTCCTTATGAGTGGCGGTCGGGAACGAGCGATGGTCTTTTCCTACTAATCTATCCCCCTAGGAGCATGCGTGTAGTACTTTGTTTCGATGACTAATAGATTTTTGCAATAAGTATGTGAGTTCTTTATGACTAATGTTGAGTCCATGGATTATATGCACTCTCAACCCTTCCATCATTGCTAGCCTCTTCGGTACTGTGCATTGCCCTTTCTCACCTTGAGAGTCGGTGCAAACTTCGCTGGTGCATCCAAACCCCGTGATATGATATGCTCTATCACACATAAGCCTCCTTATATCTTCCTCAAGATAGCTACCATACCTACCTATCATGGCATTTCCATAGCCATTCCGAGATATATTGACATGCAACTTCCATCATCATCATATACATGACTTGATCATTTATTGTGATATTGCTTTGCATGATC
The DNA here is from genome assembly GCF_018294505.1 of Triticum aestivum. Taxonomy (NCBI): domain Eukaryota; kingdom Viridiplantae; phylum Streptophyta; class Magnoliopsida; order Poales; family Poaceae; genus Triticum; species Triticum aestivum. The sequence continues at coordinate 372,185,441 of NC_057809.1, read as the reverse complement.
GTAAGATAGCTGGCATGATGTTTTCATGGCTTATCCATTTTTTTGATTTCATTGCCACTCTAGATCATTGCACATCTCGGTACACCACCGGAGGCATTCATATAGAGTCATATCTTTGTTCTAGTATTGAGTTGTAATATTGAGTTGTATGTAAATAAAAGTCTGATGATCATCATTATTAGAACATTGTCCCATGTGAGGTTATTAAAATAAAAGTGGTCAGAGAATCCCAAAAAAAAGGAGAGAGAGGCCAAATAAGCCTACAAAAAAGAGAAAAAATAATTAAAAAAATGAGAGAAAAGAGAGAAGGGACAATGTTACTATCCTTTTACCACGCTTGTGCTTCAGAGTAGCACCATGTTCTTCATATAGAGAGTCTCTTGAGTTATCACTTTCATATACTAGTGGAGATTTTCATTATACAACTAGGCTTGTATATTCCAACAATGGGCTTCCTCAAGTGCCCTAGGTCTTCATGATCAAGCAAGTTGGATGCACACCCACGTAGTTTCAGTATGAGCTTTCATACACTTATAGCTCTAGTGCATCTGTTGCATGGCAATCCCTACTCCTCGAATTGACATCAATTGATGGGAATCTCCATAGCCCGTTGATTAGCCATGTCGATGTGAGACTTTCTTCCCTTTTTGTCTTCTCCACACAACCTCCATCATCATATTCTACTCCACCTATAGTGCTATATCCATGGCTCACGCTCATGTATTGTGTGAAAGTTGAAATGGTTTGAGAGCATCAAAAGTATGAAACAATTGCTTGGCTTGTCATCGGGGTTGTGCATGATTTGAATATTTTGTGTGATGAAGATGGAGCATAGCCAGACCATATGATTTTGTAGGGATAACTTTATTTGGCCATGTTATTTTGAAAAGACATGATTGCTTTATTAGTATGCTTGAAGTATTATTGTCTTAATGTCAAATGATAGACTATTGCTTTAAGTCACTCGTGTCTTAATATTCATGTCATGATTAGATTACATGATCAAGATTATGCTAGGTAGCATTCCACATCAAAAATTATCTTTTTTTTATCATTTACCTACTCGAGGACGAGCAGGAATTAAGCTTGGGGATGTTGATATGTCTCCGTCATATCTATAATTTTTGTTTGTTCCATGCCAATATTCTACAACTTTTACATACTTTTGGAAACTTTTTATACTATTTTTGGGACTAACATATTGATTCAGTGCCCAGTGGAAGTTCTTGTTTGTTGCATGTTTTTTGTTTCGCAGAAAATCCATATCAAACGGAGTCCAAATGGGATAAAAACTTAAGGAGATTTTTTTGGAATATATGTGAATTTTGGGAAGTGGAATCAATGTGATACAAGCCGAGGGGCCCACAAGGGTGAGGGGCACGCCCTGGGCCCTCGTGGCCACACCGTAAGGCTGTTGGTGCCCTTCTTTCGCCGCACCAAAGCCAATATCCAGATAAAATCGTGTCAAAATTTCAGCCCCATCGGAGTTACGGATCTCCGGGAATTCAAGAAACGGTGAAAGGGAAGAATCGGGGTGCGCAGAAACAGAAGGAAACAGAGAGAGAGAGAGACAGAGAGAGAGAGAGAGAGAGAGAGAGAGAGAGAGAGAGAGATCCAATCTTGGAGGGGCTCCCGCCCCTCCGCCGCCATGGAGGCCATGGACCAGTGGGGAAACCCTTCTCCCATCTAGGGGGAAGGTCAAGGAAGAAGAAGAAGAAGGGGCGCTCTCTCCCCCTCTCTCCCGGTGGCGCCGGAACGCCGTCGAGGCCATCATCGCGATAACGATCTACACCAACAACTTCACCGCTGTCATCACCAACTCTTCCCCCTCTATGTAGCGGTGTAACCCCTCTTTTACCCGTTGTAATCTCTACTTAAACATGGTGCTCAACGCTATATATTATTTCCCAATGATGTATGGCTATCCTATGATGTTTGAGTAGATCCGTTTTGTCCTATGGGTTAATTGATGATCATGATTGGTTTGAGTTGCATTTTTTATTATTGGTGCTATCATATGGTGCTCTTTGTGTCGCGCAAGTGTGAGGGATCCTCGCTGTAGGGTTTGCAATATGTTCATGATTTTCTTATGGTGGGTGGCGTGAGTGACAGAAGCACAGACCCGAGTAAGTAGGTTGTTTGCGTATGGGAGTAAAAGAGGACTTGATGCCTTATAATGCTATGGTTGGGTTTTACCTTAATGATCTTTAGTAGTTGCGGATGCTTGCTAGAGTTCCACTCATAAGTGCATATGATCCAAGAAGAGAAAGTATGTTAGCATATGCCTCTCCCTCAGATAAAATTGCAATAATGATTACCTGTCTAGTTATCGATTGTCTAGGGACAAATAACTTTCTCGTGACAAAAAGCTCTCTACTGAAACTAACTTAATTGTGTCTTTATCTAAACAGACCCTAGCTTTTATTTACGTGCTCTTTATTATCTTGCAAACCTATCCAACGACACCTATAAAGTACTTCTAGTTTCATACTTGTTCTACGTAAAGTGAACGTTAAGCGTGCGTAGAGTTGTATCGGTGGTCGATAGAACTTGACGGAAGATTTGTTCTACCTTTAGCTCCTCATTGGGTTCGACACTCGTACTTATCAAACGATGCTACAATTGACCCCCTATACTTATGGGTTATCAACATCGCGCATTGGTGGTATGGGTTCTAGTGCCTCGTTGTTAAATTGTGGCAGTAGCTTGCATTCCTCGGCTGCCAGGACGTTAGTCCATCTGTTGTTGAGGAAAGCCTTATCAGATTGAAGCTCTTGCTGCTTCTTTTTCAGTCTTATCGAAGTGGCGATTAGCCGGCGCTTAAAGCACTCTTGTTCGAGGGGTTCCTCTAGCACGATGAAGTCTTCGTCGCAGAGGCTCACATCCTCTTCAGAGAACGGTAGGTAATTACTGTTTCTCCGAGTCCTCGTTCCTGACAGGATCGTCAAGGTTTACTTGCCCATCCTCCCAATCATCATGTTCGGATGTTGGCTCTACAGGGGCTTCAGGATCTTCGGCGTTCTCTGGAGTGTTATTCTCTTCGGTGCCGGTATTACTGCCTTTTTGGCAACGCGATTTTGAGCGGCGCCGCTGACCTTGATGTTTTGGAGGTGCTTCGGCAGGCTTGTCCTCAATCGGATTCTCCTTGCCGTCATCACCATCCTCTTTGGGTGTGTCCACCATGTACACGTCGTATGTGGAGGTGGCCGTCCATCGTCTGATAAACGGAGGGTTTTGACCTTGTTCGTCTCTGGCATCATCGTCCATACAGTCGATGTCCTCGGAGGTGTAGTCCAGCATGTCGGTTAGATCTTCGACAGTGGCTACGAAGTGGGTGGTGGGTGGGACGTAAAATTCCCCGCTCTCAGCCCCTAGTCTAGGCTAGGCATAATTTGGAAGCGATCCTTCTGTAATGGTGAACGATCGCATTAAGTCCCGAGCCTCATTTAAAGATGAGGGTTGGATAGAGGAACGAGACTCCATGGGGCAGCCCAGATTTGGAGCCTCTGCCGACGCCTGCTTGGCATGGACCTCGAGAGTTCGGGCTTAGAGTCCGGTGGAGTGCCCGCGCTTCTCCGGTAGCAAGTGATGGAAGTTGGATCTACGTCAGTATTTCCCCGGAGAGGGAGGGATGATGTAGCATAGCGACAATAGAGTATTTCCCTCAGTAATGAAACCAAGGTATCGAACTAGCAGGAGAACCATGCAACACAACGTAAACAGCCCCTGCACACAAATAACAACACCTCGCAACCCAATGTGTTAAAGGGGTTGTCAATCCCTTTCGGGTAACGGCGCCAGAAATTGCGTGTTGATGGGAGAAAGTTGTAATAGATTGAAATAATAGATCGCAAATAAAATAAAGTACAGCAAAGTACTTTTGTATTTTTGGTGTAATAGATCTGAAAATAAAAGCAAGGAAAAAGTAGGTCGCAAAGGCAAATATATGAGAAATAAGACCCGGAGGCCGTAGGTTTCACTAGTGGCTTCTCTCGAGAACAATAGCAAACCGTGGGTAAACATACTGTTGGGCAATGATAGAACTTCAAATAATTATGATGATATCCAGGCAATGATCATTACATAGGCATCACGTCCAAGATTAGTAGACCAACTCCTGCCCGCATCTACTACTATTACTCCACACATCGACCACTATCCAGCATGCATGTAGTGTATTAAGTTCATGGAAAAACGGAGTAATGCAATAAGAACGATGACATGATGTAGACAATATCCTTTTATATATATGGTGATAGATATAGATCTCGTCTTTTTATCCTTAGTGGCAACGATACATACGTGCCGGTTCCCTTTCTGTCACTGGGATCAAGCACCGTAAGATCGAACCCACTACCGGGCACCTCTTCCCATTGCAAGATAAATAGATCGAGTTGGCTAGAAAAAAGCCAAATATCGTTGAAGAAGTATGAGGCTATAAGAGATCACTCATAAAAGATATCAAAGAAACTCAAATACTTTCATGGATATAAAAACATAGATCTGATCATAAACTCAAAGTTCATCGATCCCAACAAGCACACCACAAAAGAGTTACATCATATGGATCTCCAAGAGACCATTGTATTGAGGATAGAGAGAGAGAGAGAGAGAGAGAGAGAGATGAGTCCATCTAGATGCTAACTACGGACCCGAAGGTCTACAAAGAACTACTCACGCATCATCGGAGAGGCAGCAATGGAAGTGGTGAACCCCTCCATGATGGTGTTTAGATTGGATCTGGTGCTTCTGGACTCTACGGCGGTTGGATGAATATTTTGTCAACTCCCCTAGGGTTTTGGGAATATATGGGTATTTATAGAGCAAAGAGGCGGTCCGTGGGGCACCCGAGGTGGGCACAATCCACCTGGGCGCGCCAGGGCCTCCTGGCGTGCCCTGGTGGGTTGTTCCGCCCTTGGGGCACCCCTAGGTGCAATCAGGGCCCATCTGCTTCCTTTTGGCCCATAAAAAATCATCGTAAAGTTTCGTGCCATTTGGACTCCGTCTGATATTGTTTTCCTGTGATGTAAAAAACATGGAAAAAACATGAATTGGCACTGGGCACTATGTCAATAGGTTAGTACCAAAAAATGATATAAAATGACTATAAAATGATTATAAAACATGCAAGATTGATAATAAAACAACATGGAATAATCAAAAATTATAGATACATTGGAGACGTATCAGCATCCCCAAGCTGAACTCCTACTCATCCTCGAGTAGGTAAGTGACAAAAACAGAATTTTTGATGTGGAGTGTTGTTCATCAAGTCATATCATATTATTTTCTCTTTATAGCATGGACATTTGGACTTGTATGTGATTCAAAGCAATAGTCTAGTTTTGACATAATAATTTAGATACTCAAGCATATCAACAAGCAACCGTGTCTTTCAAAATATCAATGCTAAAATAAGTTATCCCTAGCCCATCATGCTCAAACATTGATCCATTCATGAAACACACTCGAATATTAACTACACCTAATACATGAGCACGATCATATTGCCTCCTAGTTGGTGCTTTTTATGAGAGAAGATGGAGACTCAAATTTCAAAATAAAAATTGCATAAAGTGAAAGAAAGTCCCTTCACAAAGGGAAGTAGGGATTTGTAGAGGTGCCAGAGCTCAAAGCGGAAAATTTAGATAAAAACATTTTGGAAGTTGTATCCATCCCACCAATGAAAATGACTTAGAGTTCCGAACACTTTCCATGTTAGGTATGCCATAGGCGGTTCCCAAACAGAAAATAAAGTTTATTCCTTTTTCCACCATAACTTTCACTTTCCATGGCTAACCGTATCCACGGGTGCCCTCCATACCAACACTTTCCAAGGAATTTATTATTTCACAACATAAAGTAAATTAATTTTTGTTTTTGCATTTTGGGACTGGGCATCCCTAATACCTTTTCCTTACTCTCGTGCAATGACAAGTGAATAAACACTCATCTTGAGAATAACACATCTAGCATGGAAAATATTAGCCACCCCTCACCACTCCGCGAGCGAAACAAACACACAAAGGAGAAGTTTATTTTGAAAATTAGAGATGGCACATGCAAATTTGCGTAGAACGGCAAAAGAATATCGCATGTAGGTAGATATAGTGGAGTCATGTGGCAAAAGTGGTTTAAAGGATTTTGGATGCACAAGTAGAGGTCATACTTAGTGCAAAATGAAGGCTAGCAAAAGATTGGGAAGCGACCAACCAAAAACGAATAATCTCATAAGCAAGCAATAAGCATAATTAACACCGAATAATGCACCACAAGTAGGATATAATTTCATTGCATGATTATTGACTTTTGTGCATGCATAGGGAATCACAAACCTTAACACCAATATTCCTACTAAAGCATAATTACTCATCAACATAACTCTCATATAACATCATCATATCTCAAAACTATTACTAAGAATCAAGTTTATTTTGCCCAATGATCTTCATGACATTTTCTTTACTTTATCCTTCTTGGATATCTATCACTTTGGGACTAATTTTCATGAGTTTCTTTTCATAAGCTCAAATAAATATAAGTGAAGATTATGAGCATAACAAACTTTCTATCCCTCAAATAAATTTAAGTGAAGCAAGATAGAATTTCTTCAAACTTTTAGAAACTCTCAAATAAATCTAAGTGAAGCAAGAGAGCATTTCTTCAAAAATAACAAAGCACACCGTGCTCAAAAAGATATAAGTGAAGCACTAGAGCAAGTCCTAGGTCATAAAAGATTTAAGTGAAGCATAGAGAGAAATTCTAACAAGTCATGACATAATTTTGGCTCTCTCAAATAGGTGTGTCCAGCAAGGATTATTAACATAAAACACAAAATAAAACAAGCAAATACACATATCATACAAGATGCTCTAAGCAAAACACATATCATGTGATGAATAAAAATATAGTCTCAAGTAAAATACCGATAGTTGTTGGAACAAAGCGGGGATACCACTCGGGGCATCCCCAAGCTTAGTTGGTTGCTCATTCTTGGATAATAGCTTGGATGCCGGGGCATCCCCAAGCTTAGGCTCTTACATCGTTCCTACATCCATCGTAATATAACCCAAAACTTGCAAACTTCAATCACACAAAACTCAACAAAGCCTTCGTGAGATCCGTTAGTATAAGAACAATAAACCACAACTATAAGTTTTGTATCAAACCAATTCATATTTTGTTTTTGTATTATATCTACTGTATTCCAACTTTTCTATGGCAAAAACTCATCAAAGAAAACCATAGATCCATCAACATAAGCACACAACACAAAGAAAACAGAATCTGTCAAAACAGAACAGTCTATAGCAATCTAACTATTTTGAATATTTCTGTAACTCAAAAAACTCATAAAAAATTGGATGACATGAGAAATTTGTATATTGAACTACTGCAATTGGAATGGGTATTTTTTCGCTCTCTGATAAAATATGAAAATTAATTTCGTGAGCGCAAACTTTCTGTTTTTTTCAGCAAGATCAAACAACTATTGCCCAAGAAGATACGAAAGGCTTTAGTTGGCACAAACACTAATTCAAACACAATCATAACAGTAGCATAATTGTGCTAACACTCAAGAATAGAAAGCAAAAATCAAAAATAAATTTTATTCGTTGGGTTGCCTCCCAACAAGCATTATAGTTTTACGCCCTTAGCTAGGCATAAGATTTCAATGATGCTCACACAAAAGATATTAATTGAAACACAAAGAGAGCATCATGAAACATGTGACAAACGCATTTAAGTCTAACATACTTCCCATGCATAGGAATTTTATAAGCAAACAAATTATCAAGACAAGCAATATTTAGCATATGCAAGGAACAAGAAAGAAACAATAGCAATCTCAACATAACGAGAGGTAATTTACCAACATGAAAATTTCTACCACAATATTTTCCTCTCTCATAATAATTATATGTGGGATCATATTCAAATTCAGCAATATAGATATCACATAAGATATTTTCTATATGATCCACATCCATGCAAAGTTGACACTCTTCCGATATAGTGGGATTATCATCAAATAAAGTCATGACCTCTCCAAACCCACTTTTATCAAAGAAATCACAAGATTGATAATTCTACAAAGTAGTGGGATCATTAATACATAAAGTTGGCACTCTTCCAAACCCACTTTCAATATTATGGAAAATACTATTATCAATATCATATTCATCATGAGGCATAAGCAAATTTTCAAGATCACAAGAAGAATCACCCCAATCATGATCATTGCAACAAGTGGTGGACATAGCAAAATTAGCATCCCCAAGCTTGGGGTTTTGCATATTATTAGCACAATTTTAATTAATAGAACTTATAGTAAAATCATTGCAATCATGCTTTTCATTCAAGGAGCTATCATGAATCACTTCATAAAAAATTTCATCACAATTTTCAGATTCACGATTCTCAAGCAAAACTTCATAAAGATAATCTAGTGCACTCAACTCACTAGCCATTGGTTCATCATGATTGGATCTTTCAAAAAGATTAGAAAGTGTATGGGGATCTATATCAATAGATTTTTAGCAAGCGAAGATGCAAGCAAATAGAAGACACATGGCAACACAAGCAAACATGAGATCTGACGAGAAAATGGCGAACGAAATAGAGGGCGAATAAAAACGGCAATTTTTTTATGAAGTGCGGGAGAGGAAAATGGCGAATAATGTAAATTGAGAGGATATGAGATTTGTGATTAGAAACCTGGTTATGTTGAAGATCCTCCCCGGCAACGGCGCCAGAAACTCTCCTTGATGGCAGCTGGAACTACGTCGGTATTTCCCCGGAGAGGGAGGGATGATGTAGCACAGCGATGGTAGAGTATTTCCCTCAGTTATGAAACCAATGTATCAAACCAGTTGGAGAACCAAGAAACAAAACGTAAACAACCCCTGCACACAAATAACAACACCTCGCAACCCGACGTGTTAAAGGGGTTGTCAATACGTTTCGGGTAACGGTACCAGAAATTGCGTGTTGAGGGGAGAAAGTTGTAATAGATTGAAATAATAGATTGCAAATAAAATAAAGTGCAGAAAAGTATTTTTGTATTTTTCGTTTAATACATCTGATAATAAAAGCAAGGAAAACGTAGATCACAAAGGAAAATGTATGAGAAATAAGATCCGAGGGCCATAGGTTTCACTAGTGGCTTCTCTCGAGAAAACTAGCAAACGGTGGGTAAACAAATTACTGTTGGGAAATTGATAGAACTTCAAATAATTATGACGATATCCAGGCAATGATCACTACATAGGCATCACGTCCAAGATTAGTAGACCAACTCCTGCCTACATCTAATACTATTACTCCACACATCAACCGCTATCCAGCATGCATCTACTGTATTAACTTCATGGAAAAACAGAGTAATGCAATAAGAATGATGACATGATGTAGACAAGATCTGTTTGTCTATAAGGTGGTAGATATAGATCTCATATTTTTATCTTAGTGGCAATGATACATACGTGTCGGTTCCCTTTCTGTCACTGGGATCAAGCACCGTAAGATCGAACCCACTACCGGGCACCTCTTCCCATTGCAAGATAAATAGATCGAGTTGGCCAAACAAAACCCAAATGTCGGAGAAGAAATATGAGGCTATAAGAGATCACGCATAAAAGAGATCAAAGAAACTCAAATACTTTCATGTATATAAAAACATAGATCTGATCATAAACTCGAAGTTCATTGATCCCAACAAACAGACCGCAAAAGAGTTACATCATATGGATCTCCAAGAGACCATTGTATTGAGGATCAAGAGTGAGAGAGATGAAGCCATCTAGCTACTAACTACGTACCCGAAGGTCTACAAAGAACTACTCACGCATCATCAGAGAGGCACCAATGGAAGTGGTGAACCCCTCCGTGATGGTGTTTAGATTGGATCTGGTGTTTATGGACTCTGTGGTGGCTGGATGAATATTTCTTCGACTCCCCTGGGGTTTTGGGAATATTTCGGTATTTATAGTTCAAAGAGGCGGTCCGGGGGCACCCGAGGTGGGCACAACCCACCTGGGTGCGCCAGGGCCTCCTGGCGCGCCTTGGTGGGTTGTGCCCCCCTCGGGGCACCCCCAGGTGCAACCGGGGCCCATCTGCTTCTTTTTGGCCCATAAAAAATAATCGTAAAGTTTCGTGCCATTTGGACTCCGTTTGATATTATTTTTATGTGATGTAAAAAACATGGAAAAAAATAGGAACTGGCACTGGGCACTATGTCAATAGGTTAGTACCAAAAATTGATACAATATGACTATTAAATGATTATAAAACATCCAAGATTGATAATAAAACAGCATGGAACAATCAAAAATTATATATACGTTGGAGACGTATCAGCAAGCTCCATAAGTGCAGAGAGTTCGGTGGGCTCTAGACTCCCGTCTTCGGACCCGGCGGTGTGCTCTAGATCTGAGGCCAGAGCGGTAATCGGGGTCGAAAACCCTTCGAGTATCAAATCTCCTCGGATATCGGCAACATAGTTTACATTCCCGAAACTGATCTGATAACCAGGGGCGTAGCTGTTGATCTTCTCGAGGAGGCCAATAGAGTTGGCTCGCAGCACGAAGCCGCCGAACACGAAAATTTGGCCCGGGGGGGGGGATCTCCCCCGGAACAGCATCATTGTGGATGATCGAACGAGCCATCGATACCTTTGTCGACGGAACAGAGGAACCATCAACGAAAGCACCAATGTTGGTGTCAAAACCGGCAGATCTCGGGTAGGGGGTCCCGAACTATGCGTCTAAGGATCAAAGGTAAAAGGAGGAAGGGGACACGAGCCCTCTTGATGGAGGTAAAACCCTATGTCCTGCTTGATTTACTTTGATGAGTATAGGGGTTACAAGAGTTGATCTACCACGACATCGTAATGGCTAAATCCTAGATGTCTAGCCTGTATGATTATGACTGCCTCTACGGACTAAACCCTCCGGTTTATATAGATATTGGAGGGGGCTAGGGTTTGTACAGAGTCGGTTTACAGAGAAAGGAATCTTCATAGCCGAACGCCAAGCTTGCCTTCCACGCCAAGGAGAGTCCCATACGGACATGGGGGAAGCCTTCTATCTTGTATCTTCACGGCCCATCAGTCCGGCCCACGTCACATAGCCCGGACGCCAGGGGACCCCCTAATCCAGGACTCCCTCAGTAACCCCGGCGACTCAAGCATAGCATAATGTGGAGGTTGCAAAGCTAAGGGATGGGGTAGCTCAGGCTAAGGAGGAGCTTAATGCTGAGAATTCTAGGATGGCAACAGAGTGAGACGCGTTGGAGGCTGAGTCACAACGGATTCAGGCAGAGGCTTTCCGGTTAAACTTGGATCAAAATGCATCAAATGATGTTCTTCAAAGGAGGGACCAGATCCATTTACCTCCACAATTCGAGTCAAGGAATCTTTTCAATACACGTGGGGTAGGACCAAGTAACCCTCCCGGTGTGACCCGGGTCGCCGAGACGCCCGTGGCCAGGGCGACGGCTCAAATGCGTGTAACAGACCCACCTCGTCTGGTCTTAACCTCGCCCTAGCAGGTGTTAACACCGTCGGGTCATTATGCCAACCCCTTGGATAAGATGATTGCCACGGCTTCACGGCTAGCGGCTCTACCAGTAGAAGGCGAGTCTCCTGCGGCGGTTGAGGCCCGGAAGGCTGTGGAGCTTCTTCATACGGTGTTAGCTCAGCAGGTGGCTTACTCATATAGCCGCGAGCAGATTCATTCAACTCCACGCCCCAGCCGAAGTTACAGTCGGTTTATTGAATCGCCGGCGGTTTCCAATAGCGAGCGGCGCCGTAACTTGCCCCATGGGAATGACCTGCCACGTGTTGATAACAATGCTCAGTCCTTGATGGATCAGGCTAGGGCACGTTAGGAGGCGGAGCTGGCGGCTCAATTAGCGGCTCATCAACAGCTTCATTGAAACCCTTTGATGTCTATAGAAGCCGGGATGACTTCCAGGACAGTGGGTGTGCCAGGCATAGCACCGACTCTTCACAATGAGCGGTTGCCTAAGGACTTCAAGGGTCCTCGAAAGGTGCCCAATTACATAGCTGATCAACCTCCTGAGGCTTGGATTGAGAGCTATGAGCTGGCCATGGAGATGTTAGATGTTAACAATGTTGTGTGCGCCAAGTACTTCACCATGATGCTGGATGGACCGGCTCGAACTTGGTTGAAGCGATTACCCCCCCCCCCCAATTCTATCAATTCATGGGCTGAGTTGAAGGCGCAGTTTATTCAAAATTTAAGGTCACATGCAAACAACCTCTGTCGATTATTGACCTAGATGCTTGTGTCCAGCGCGAGTATGAGTCGGCCCACCACTGGGTCCTTTGGGTGTCCGCTATTATCCATTCATCAAACAGCATCAACACTGGCTGTGTTGTTTTAATTCTGGCGAAAAATTGTTGTTTCACCCCTCTCAAGCAGAAGTTAAGGCGGCTTAAGCGTCATTGCAATGACATGGGGGAGATTATGGAGGCTCTCATTAAATACGCCAACTCTGACAATACGAAGGACCCTGGGTCTGATGAGGAGAAATCCAATAAGGGGAAGAAGAATTGCAATGGAAATGGGCAGCCAACTATGACAGGGCATAACCAGAGTAATAATGGTAAGCGCAAACAAGCCGAAATCGGATCAGATTTTGTGTCTAGTACCAATACGCAGAATAACAATCAACGTCGTAAGGGAAAGCCGCCCTAGTTTAGAGGGTCAAAACTTAATCTTGAGGCTATGCTAAATGAACCGTTCCCAAAGCACAGTTTGCCAGATAGGCCTTCGGGTCATCTATGGAAAGATTATCACATCATGAGGGCGTATAAGAACTCTGGTTTCCATCAGGGTCATAACAACAGTAATGGCCCGGACGGCGGGTCAGGATCCGGCTCTCACGGGCCCGATTTTGGACGTGGCGGCTCAAATTCTGGATAAGAAGGCCAGGGCAATCAGGGCAGTTATAACCAGCTGTCCGGTCAGGGTAACCAGCAACAACATTCTGGATATCAGAGTAATCCAAACCAGTTGAATAGTGGCCAATATCACGTTTTCACCACAAGCATGTGCAAGAGAGATTAGAAGGTTCATAAACGATCGGTGAGCGCAGTTGAGCCGGCGGTCCATCGATACTTATGATGGTCAGAGCAGCCAATTGTATGGAGCCATGAGGATCACCCTCCCTGGGTGGACAATCCGGGTCAGCTGGCTTTGGTAGTAGCTCCTCAGGTTGGAGGTTACAAGTTCACAAAGGTGCTTGTGGACAGAGGCAGCAGTATCAATATCCTTTATTATGATACTTTTCGCTGGATGAATTTGACTGACAAAGATCTTAAGCCATCCTCTATAGTCTTTCATGGAGTGGTGCCTGGCAAGTCAGCCTAACAAGTTGGTAAGATTGCCTTGGAGGTAGCTTTTGGCAATGAGTATGATTACAGGGCAAAGACATTGAACTTTGAAGTGGTCAAGATCAAAAGCCCCTATCACGCTTTGTTTGGATGGTCGGCTTACGCCAAGCTTATGGCACGGCCTTGTTATGTGTATCTGCAGCTCAAATGCTGGGTCGCAAGGGTACCATCACAGTACATGGTGACAGGAAGATAGCCTTGGAATGTGAAAAAGGTGATGTTGCTTATGTTGAGCCTGCTTGTGCTACGGAGGAGCTTAAGTTCTATAAAGACAATGTTGACCCGGCTAATATGACTCTGTTAAAGAAGCCAACCATAGATCATGACCCTTTGTTGAAGTTTAAATCGGCGGATGATACCAAGCAGGTTGAGTTTATCCCTAGCGACTCATCTCAACAATTCACTATCAGTGCCAATATGGATCCAAAATAGGAAAGCGCTCTCATCGAGTTCATCCATGAGAATCGGGACATCTTTGCATGGAAGCCTTCAGACATGCCGGGTGTACCGAGAGAACTCATTGAGCACACTCTCAATATTGATCCCAAGTGTAAGCTGGTCAAGCAATTCCTTCGCCGTTTTAATGAGGAGAGACGTAAGGCCATTGGAGAAGAGGTGGCCCGGCTCTTAGCAGCCAGGTTCATCCCTGAAGTTTTTCACCCTGAGTGGTTGGCTAACCCAGTGCTAGTACTTAAGAAAAATGGCACTTGGTGTATGTATGTGGATTATACAGACCTTAATAAAGCTTGTCCAACTGATCCTTTTGCTATTCCCCATATTAATCAGATCATTGATGCTAGGGCAGGTTGCGAGCATTTGAGTTTCTTGGATTCTTATTTTCGTTATCATCAGATCAAGATGGCAACTAAAGACCAAGAGAATACGACTTTCATCATGCCCTCTGGAGCTTTCTACTATGTCTCTATGCCCTTCGGGCTCAAGAGTGCCCAGGCGACTTATTGACATTGTGTCTAGAACTATCTCCATAATCAGATTGGGTGTAATGTTCATGTCTATGTAGATGACATTGTTGTGAAGTCCAGAAAGAAGGAGACTGGTATGTCTCCCTCGTATCTACTTTTCCAAACACTTTTGCCCTTGTTTTGGACTCTAACTTGCATGATTTGAATGGAACTAACCCGGACTGACATTGTTTTCAGCAGAATTGCCATGGTGTTATTTATGTGCATAAACAAAAGTTCTCGGAATGACCTGAAACTTCACGGAGACTATTTTTGGAAATAATAAAAAATCCTGGCAAAAGATCAAGACCAGGGGGCCCACACCCTAGCCACGAGGGTGGGGGCGCGCCTCCCCCTAGGCGCGCCCCTACCTCGTGAGCCCCTAGGAGCTCCTCTGACCTCAACTCCAACTCTATATATTCGTGTTCAGAGAGAAAAAAATTGAGGAGAAGGATTCATCGCGTTTTACAATACGGAGCCGCCGCCAAGCCCTAAAACCTCTCTGGAGGGCTGATTTGGAGTCCGTTCGGGGCTCCGGAGAGGAGAATCCGTCGCCGTCGTCATCATCAACCATCCTCCATCACCAATTTCATGATGCTCACCGCCGTGCGTGAGTAATTCCATCATAGGCTTGCTAGACGGTGATGGGTTGGATGAGATTTATGATGTAATGGAGTTAGTTTTGTTAGGGTTTGATCCCTAGTATCCACTATGTTCTGAGATTGATGTTGCTATGATTTTGCTATGCTTAATGCTTATCACTAGGGCCCGAGTGCCATGATTTTAGATCTGAACCTATTATGTTTTCATGAATATATGTGAGTTCTTGATCCTATCTTGCAAGTCTATAGTCACCTAATATGTGTTATGATCCGGCAACCCCGAAGTGACAACAATCGGGACCACTCTCGATGATGACCGTAGTTTGAGGAGTTCATGTATTCACTATGTGTTAATGCTTTGGTCCGGTACTCTATTAAAAGGAGGCCTTAATATCCCTTAGTTTCCGCTAGGACCCCACTGCCATGGGATGGTAGGACAAAAGATGTCATGCAAGTTCTTTTCCATAAGCACGTATGACTATATTCGGAATACATGCCTACATTACATTGATGAATTGGAGCTTGTTCTGTGTCACCCTAGGTTATGACTATTACATGATGAACCGCATCCGGCATAATTCTCTATCACCGATCCATTGCCTACGAGCTTTCCATATATTGTTCTTCGGTTATTTACTTTTCCGTTGCTATTGTTACAATCACTACAAAATACCAAAAACATTAATTTTGTTATCATTACCTTTGGCTACCGTTACCACTCCTATCATATTACTTTGCTACTAAATACTTTGATGCAGATATTAAGTTTCCCGGTGTGGTTGAATTGATAACTCAGCTACTAATACTTGATAATATTCTTTGGCTCCCCTTGTGTCGAATCAATAAATTTGGGTTGAATAATCTACCCTTGAAAATTGTTGCGATCCCCTATACTTGTGGGTTATCAAGACTATTTTCTAGCGTCGTTGCCGGGGAGCATAGCTCTATTCTTTGAGTCACTTGGGATTTATATCTGCTTATCATTATGAAGAACTTGAAAGATCCAGGAACCAAGATTCATCCCTCAACTACGAGGGGAGGTAAGGAACTGTCATCTAGCTCTGCACTTGATTCACCTTTTGTTTTAAGTAAGCTTGCGACACCTAAACCTGCTTCTGCTATTCATTCTGATATGTCGCATGTTATTGATGAGGCCACTTCTCTATGCATGATACTTATGATGAAACTACTTCTATGCTTGATACTACTATGCCACTTGGTGAATTTCTTGATGAACAACTTGCTAGGGCTAGAGATAATGAAATTATTGAAACTGATAATATTGATGAAAGTGATGATGAAGACTCACCCCCTAATAAATATGAATTGCCCGTTGTTCCTGAGGGTTATGTTATGGATGAAGAAGCTACTAGAGCTATTTTAGCTTGCAATGATAGATATGATCTAAAGAGGTTATTAGCTAAATGGATGCAGCGATCCCTTAATGCTAGAATGAAACCTGACCCTACTTTTGCTACATCACCTATCTGTGTTACTGATAAGGATTATGAATTCTCTGTTGATCCTGATATAATTACTTTGGTTGAATCTGATCCTTTTTACGGCTATGAATCTGAAACTGTTGTGGCACATCTTACTAAATTAAATGATATAACCACCCTGTTCACTAATGATGAGAGAACTCGCTACTTTTATATCTTTAAATTTTTTTCGTTCTCATTAAAGGGTGATGCTAAGATATGGTTTAATTCTCTTGATCCTGGTTGTGTGCGTAGTCCCCGGGATATGATTTATTACTTCTCTGCTAAATATTTCCCTGCTCATAAGAAACAAGCTGCCTTAAGGGATATATATAATTTTGTGCAAATTGAAGAAGAGAGTCTCCCACAAGCTTGGGGGAGGATTCTCCAATTACTTAATGCTTTGCCTGATCATCCTCTTAAGAAAAATGAAATACTGGATATCTTTTATAATGGACTAACCGATGCTTCCAGAGATTACCTGGATAGTTGTGCTAGTTCTGTGTTCAGGGAAAGAACACCGGATGAAGCTGGAATTCTACTGAATAATATGTTGACAAATGAAAATAATTGGACACTTCCCGAGCCAACTCCTGAGCCTATTCCTAAACCAACTCCGAAGAAAAGAGGTTTTCTATTTCTCAGTCCAGAAGATATGCAAGAGGCAAAGAAATCCATGAAAGAAAAGGGTATTAAAGCTGAAGATGTTAAGAATTTACCTCCTATTGAAGAAATACATGGTCTTAATTTACCGCCTATTGAAGAAACACATGGTCTTGATAACCCAACACGGGTAGTAAAGGTAAATTCTCTCTACAGATATGATAAAGCTGAAATCCCATTTACTAAGTTTGCTAGCTCATGATTAGATGAGTTTGATAAATTTATGGCTAAGCAAGAAGACTTCAATGCTTATTTTGGTAGAGAATTAAAACACAGTGCTGATATGCTTGAACACTTTGGTGATTATATGGCTAATCTCAAAGGTGAACTTAAAATCATTAGTAAACATGCTTCTATGGTTACCACTCAAGTAAAACAAGTACTTAAAGCTCAAAATGATTTGCTTGATGAATTGAATAGTAAGAATAATGACTATGCTGTTAGAGTGGCTACTAGAGCTGGTAAAATGACTTAGGAACCTTTGTATCATGAAGGCCACCCTAAGAGAATTGAGCAAGATTCTCAGAGAAATAATATAGATGCACCTAGTCCTTCTAAAAGGAAGAAAAAGAAAAATGGTAGGACTTTGCATGCTTCTAGTGAACCTATTACCGAAACACCTAAGAATCCAAATGATATTTCTATTTCTGATGCTGAAACACAATCTGGTAATGAACCTGAAACTAGTGATAATGTTAATGATAATGTTCATGATGATGCTGAACCTAGCAATGATAATGATATAGAAATTGAACCTCATGTTGATCTTGATAACCCACAATCAAAGAATCAACGTTATGATAAGAGAGACTTTGTTGCTAGGAAACATGTTAAAGAAAGAGAACCATGGGTTCAAAAACCCATGCCTTTTCCTCCCAAACCATCCAAGAAAAAGGATAATGAGGATTTTGAGCGCTTTGCTGAAATGATTAGACCTATCTTTTTGCGTATGCGATTAACTGATATGCTTAAAATGAATCCTTATGCTAAGTACATGAAAAAAATTGTTACTAATAAAAGAAAGATACCGGAAGCTGAAATTTCCACCATGCTTGCTAATTATACTTTTAAGGGTGGAATACCAAAGAAACTTGGAGATCAAGGAGTATCCACTATACCATGCTCCATTAAAAGAAACTATGTTAAAACTGCTTTATGTGATCTTGGAGCCGGTGTTAGTGTTATGCCTATCTCTTTATATCATAGACTTGATTTGAATAAGTTGACACCTACTGAAATATCTTTGCAAATGACTGATAAATCAACTGCTATACCTGTCGGTATTTGTGAGGATGTGCGTGTTGTGGTTGCAAACGTTACTATTTAAATGGACTTTGTTATTCTTGATATTCCCGAGGAAGATAATATGTCTATTATTCTTGGAAGACCCTTTTTGAATACTGCAGGGGCTGTTATTGATTGCAACAAAGGCAATGCCACTTTTCATGTTAATGGTAATGTGCATACGGTACACTTTCCGAGGAAACAACCTCAAGTCCACATTATCAATTCTATTGGAAAAATTCCATCAATTATTTTTGGAGGTTTTGAATTTCCTCTTCCTAATGTCAAGAAGAAATATGATATTCTTATTGTTGGAGATGTGCATATCCCCGTTGAGGTAACCTAGTGTTATTCGAAAATTCTCCGGTTCCATGTTATTCGGAATGAGTTTGTTAACAAGACTTGATCAACCTTGTTAATGGATTCCTTTTGATGAGCATGAGATGGATGAAGTTAGAAAGCACAACTCTCTCTACCCTCCCTTTACTTTCTGTTATTTATAATAAATAAAATAAAAATAGTATTTTCTGTCTGTTATCTGATTATCCGTGCAATATAAAAATACCCTAAAAATAAAAGTTCTCCAAATGCCCTGAAATTTAAATATTATTTTTTCTGGAATATTTGAGAATATTTGGCACTGAGAACACAGCAGGGGGGCATCCACCTGGCCATGAGGGTGGAGGGCGCGCCCTACCCCCCTGGGCGCGCCCCCCTGCCTCGTGGGCCCACGGTAGACCTCCTCAACTTATTCCTGCACCCACACACTCCTTCTTCCTCCCACAAACACCATTATCCAGCTCAAGCATGAGTAACAAGTTCTAGCTCATTTTGCTGTGATTTTCGATCTCCTTGCTCAAAGCACCTCTCACAAAACTGCTTTGGGGGATTGTTCCTTGGTATGTGACTCCTCCATTGGTCTAATTAGTTTTTGTTCTAGTGCTTTATTCATTGCAAATTTGTGCTGCCTAGGTGACCATGTTCTTAAGCTTGCATGTCAAATTTATATGGTTCCAAGTAGTTTTGATGCATGATATAGGCTCTAGGCACTTGTAGGAGTAGTTGCTATCAATTTTGTTGGGTTTGGTTCACTTTTATTTGAAGTTACTAAAAATTTCAGAATTTTCAGAAAATAATGAAGAGATATTTGAGGGGCTCATCGAGCTGAAGCTCGAAGGAAAAGAAAAATGAAGAAGCAAAGAAGCCCAAATATAATCTGCCTCGCATCACGGAGGTTCGGCCGTGTGAATGGCCTTGTGATGATTTCTTGAGAGCAGCCGGGATTTATAATGATTTCTATGAATTGGCTGAGAATGCAGGCCTCACCGCCTTCCTCCACGACCAGTGCAAAGAGTATCTCTTACTCACCAATATCTTTGTGCAAAACATTCATTTCCATGCTAGGAGCTCACCACCTACGGTCGAGTTTTATTTATATGATGAGCATAAGGAGATGTCACTTCGTGATTTTTGTCGAGTTTGTTTGATCCCTTTCAAGGGCATCATATAAGAACCACATCGCCGCGATGTGGATGGGTTTATTGATACCATCACTGTAGGGGAAATGAGAAAGGCTTCCGATGCACGAACTACTAGCATACACTTTCCTCTTCTACGTTACTTTGCTATATTTGCTAGTAGATGCTTAATTGGGCACGGAAACTGTGGAAACCTGAGTGCCCCTAATATTGTTATTTTGTGCCACGCCTTATTTCGTGATGATACATTCAGCATGGGTGCTATTATTGCAAAACGATTAAATCTTAACCGTACTAAGGGCCCGGTCTTTGGAGGCATCTTCGCCTCGCGCTTAGCTGCACATTTCAACATACATATTAGGCATTATGAGAAGGAAGAAAAATTGCTGCCTCCTGTTTATTTAGATTATAAGAGTATGGTAGCACACGATTTTGTTGTTAAGAATAGGGGGACTGAGCTCAAATACAAATTGTTCTTTGATAAACATCATCCTGAGACTATTACCCTGCCTGCTCCTTCTTTGTTTGATTTATTTGCAGGCAAGTACCTTGTTCCGTTGGAGGCTATTCACGCCTACCGGAACCCTACATCAGCCACAGAGCCAGAGTTGGAACCACAAGTTGATCCTCCACGACAGTCTAATTACCAGCGGGATCCAGAGATGATTGCCAACCACTGGCAATCAGAGTCTTCTTCTTCGTAATACGATCCCAACTATTACTATGGATATGTGTCAGGCCAACTGTGGCCATAGACCAACTTAGGCCAAAAGCCTAAGCTTGGGGGAGTACGTATTTCTCACCGACATTACATTTATGTTCACACACTCATTGCTAGATGTCGGTGCTCATAGTTTTTCATTGTAATATCCATTCTAGTTTATTTCCTTCTTATGCTTTCTTCTTGTGTGCTTAATAAACCATAAGAAAAAACCAAAAATTAGTTGTAGCTTTTAATTAGTTTACTTTCCATGCGTGTAGTAGTAATTAAAAAGAAAACCCAAAAAGATTTCATGTTCTTCTTTTTGCTTGTTGGGAGCTTTCCCGTGTAAATAGTTTTATTTATTTTCTTTTCTTTGGGGGTCGAAAGGAGAAGATCATAATTAAATTGTTGAAGTGGCTCTTATATGCATTATTGTTGATCTAACAAAAGAGCCCATATTGCCTTGTCTTCTCCTATTTATTGAATGCTTGCAGATTCCAGCTTAGTCCAATGCACGTGCACTATTATTATTATTATCCACATCGTTCGCTCGTGCAAGTGAAAGGC
Organism: Triticum aestivum; assembly: GCF_018294505.1. Taxonomy (NCBI): domain Eukaryota; kingdom Viridiplantae; phylum Streptophyta; class Magnoliopsida; order Poales; family Poaceae; genus Triticum; species Triticum aestivum. Next base: position 372,164,281 of record NC_057809.1, on the reverse strand, counting down.
AATTATGACGATATATGATGAACTGATTGAGATGGGAGAAGCTGGTATGAACTCGGCCTCTCTTGTTTTTGTAAATATGATTAGTTCATCGTTCCTGATTCAGCCTATTATGAATAAACATGTTTGCGATGACAATTGGAGATCATAGTTTCTTATGCCATGCTTAATTAGCTAGGAGCTTATAATAGTTTACCTTGCGTGCCAACATGCTATTAAAATGGTTGTGATGTGGTATGATAGGGTGGTATCCTCCTCTGAATGATTTAAGTGACTTGACTTGGCACATGTTCATGCATGTAGTTGAAACAAAATCAACATAGCCTTCACGATATTTATGTTCATGGTGCATTATATCCTACTCATGCTTGCATTCGGTGTTGATTAATTTTAATGCATGTTCATGATAGTTCTCGCTCTCTAGCTAGTCGCTTCCCAGTCTTTTTCTAGCCTTCACTTGTACTAAGTGGGAATACTGCTTGTGCATCCAATCCCATAAACCCGAAAGTTGTTCCATATGAGTCCACCATACCTACCCATATACGGTATCTACCTACCGTTCCAAGTAAATTTGTATGTGCCAAACTCTAAACCTTCAAATAAATATCTTGTTTTGTATGCTCGAATAGCTCATGTATCAACTAGGGCTGTCTGTATCTTCCATGTTAGGCGGGTTATTCTCAAGAGGAGTGGACTCCGCTCCTCACTCACGAGAAAATGGCTGGTCACCAAGATGCCTAGTCCCATGCTTTATGCAAATCAAATCAAAATAATTGCAAACAAAACTCCCCCTGGGACTCTTGTTAGTTGGAGGCACTCGTTGTTTTGAGCAAGCCATGGATTGATGCTTGTTGGTAGAGGGGGAGTATAAACTTTACCATTCTATTTTGGGAACCGCCTATAATGTGTGTAGCATTGAAAATATCGCCATCTCTTGGTTGTCATGTTGACAATGAAAGTATACCGCTCAAAATATCATTCATCTCTATTTTAAAACCGAGCTCTGGCACCTCTACAAATCCCTGCTTCCCTCTGCGAAGGGCCTATCTATTTACTTTTATGTTGAGTCATCCTCCTCTTATTAAAAAGCACCAGTTGAAGAGCACCACTATCATTTGCATTCATTACTGTTAGTTAACATTGAGTATGACTTGACTGGATCTCTTTTACCATGAATTACAATGCCTAGTCAGTCCTTGATCTTTAAAGGTGCTCTGCATTTATGTTTTGTGGTCTCAGAAAGGGCTAGCGAGATACCATCTTGCTATATCATATTATGATTGTTTTGAGAAAGTGTTGTCATCCAAGATTTATTATTATTGCTCGCTAGTTGATTATGCCATTGATATGAGTAAACATGAGACATGAGAGTTATTGTGAATATGGTTAGTTCATAATATTTGCTGAAAACTTGAATGTTGGCTTTACATATTTACAACAACAAGAGCAAACAGAGTTTGTAAAAGTTTTTCTTTATCACTTTCAGTTTATCAACTGAATTGCTTGAGGACAAGCAAAGGTTTAAGCTTGGGGGAGTTGATATGTCTTTGTCCTATCTACTTTTCCAAACACTTTAGCCCTTGTTTTGGACTCTGACTTGCATGATTTGAATGGAATTAACCCGAACTGACGCTGTTTTCAGTAGAATTGCCATGGTGTTACTTATGTGCAGAAACAAAAGTTCTCGGAATGACCTAAAACTTTACGGAGACTATTTTTACAAATAATAAAAAATCCTGGCAAAAGATCAAGACCAGGCGGCCCACACCCTAGCCACGAGGGTGGGGGCGCGCCTCCCCCTGGGCGCGCCCCCTACCTCGTGAGTAATTCCATCGTAGGCTTGCTGGACGGTGATGGGTTGGATGAGATTTATCATGTAATCGAGTTAGTTTGTTTAGGGTTTGATCCCTAGTATCCACTATGTTCTGAGATTGATGTTGCTATGACTTTGCTATGCTTAATGCTTGTCACTAGGACCCGAGTGCCATGATTTCAGATCTGAACCTATTATGTTTTCATGAATATATGTGAGTTCTTGATCCTATCTTACAAGTCTATAGTCACCTACTATGTGTTATGATCCGGCAACCCCGAAGTGACAATAGTTGGGACCACTCCCGGTGATGACCGTAGTTTGAGGAGTTCATGTATTCACTATGTGTTAATGCTTTGGTCTGGTGCTCTATTAAAAGGAGGCCTTAATATCCCTTAGTTTCCTCTAGGACCCCGCTACCATGGGAGGGAAGGACAAAAGATGTCATGCAAGTTCTTTTCCATCAGCACGTATGACTATATTCGGAATACATGCCTACATTACATTAATGAATTGGAGCTAGTTCTGTGTCACCCTAGGTTATGACTGTTACATGATGAACCGCATCCGGCATAATTCTCTATAACCGATCCATTGCCTATGAGCTTTCCATATATTGTTCTTCGCTTATTTACTTTTTCGTTGCTATTGTTACAATCACTACAAAATACCAAAAACATTACTTTCGTTTTCATTACCTTTGGTTACCGTTACCACTACTATCATATTACTTTGCTACTAAATACTTTGTTGCAGATATTAAGTTTCCAGGTGTGGTTGAATTGACAACTCAGCTGCTAATACTTGAGAATATTCTTTGGCTCCCCTTGTGTCGAATCCATAAATTTGGGTTGAATACTCTACCCTCGAAAACTATTGCGATCCCCTATACTTGTGGGTTATTAGAGACTCTGTTGGGTGATTTGAAAGAGACCTTTGATAATCTCTGTGTCTATAAGATGATGCTTAACTCGGCCAAATGTGTTTTTGGTGTGCCTGCAGGCAAGCTCTTAGGTTTCCTAGTCTCGGAGAGAGGTCTTGAAGCTAACCAGGAGAAAATCAAGGCTATCACTTCATTGGCTAAGCCGGCGTGCATTAATGATGTCTAGTGTATGGCGGGTCGTATTGCAGCTTTAAGCCAGTTTATAAGCCGCCCAGTGGAGAAGGCTATCCCTCTGTACCAAATGATGAAGAAAATGGATCATTTTGTTTGGAGTGATGCTGCTAATGAGGCATTTGAAGCACTTAAAAAGCAGCTGGCCGAGTCGTCGATTCTTGCAGCTCCTATTGAGAAGGAACCATTGCTCTTATATGTGGCGGCTAACAGTAGAGCCGTCGGCGTGGTGGTTATTGTGGAAAGAAAAGAGCCGGGTAAGGAATATCTAGTCAAAGGCAGGCTTATTATGTCATTGAGGTCTTAATTGAGTCTAAACAGAGATACCCTCATTGGCAAAAGCTAGTGTATGGGGTGTTCATGGCCAGTCGCAAGTTGAAGCATTATCTTCTTTGTCATCCCATTACAGTGGTTAGCTCTGCTCCTTTAGGAGATATTATTCAAAACAGAGAAGCACGGTCCGAGTGGCCAAGTGGGCCATTGAGCTGGGACCCCATGGTTTGAAATATATCTCAAGGACAGATATCAAGTATCAAGCTCTTGTGGATTTCATCAATGACTGGACAGAGTTGCTGATGCCTGAGGAGAAGCCCGATAATAGGTATTGGACTATTCATTTTGATGGGTCCAGACAATTGGAAGGCTCGGGGGCTGGAGTTATTTTGACTTCCCCACAAGTTGACAAATGTTGTTATGTTTTAAGGCTTATGTTTCCTTGCACTAATAATGCAGCTGAGTATGAGGCCTTGCTTCATGGCCTAAAGGTGGCCAAAGATATGAATCTATGTCGGGTCAGGTGCTTTGGCGACTCAGATTTGGTGGCTCAGCAGGTCTCTGGCACTTGGGTTTCTAAAGACCGACTCATGGCGGCTTATTGCCAGGCAGTTGATAATATTGCTGGTCACTTCAAAGGTTATCAAGTGGAGCATCTGGATCGAAGGAAAAATGAGGCGGCTGATGCTTTGAGCCGGCTTGGGTCGCAGCGTAAGACAGTACCCCCTAATGTTTGTCTTGACATGTTGAATAACCCTTCAGTTAAGTTTCCTTCTAAAGAAGATATTGTCGTTCCTGACCCGGAGGCATAGTTGTTGGCGGCTCTTCATGCCATCCCTGATTGGATAGTTCCTTATTTGGCTTATATGACCCAGGGAGAGTTACCTGGGGATGAAACTTTGGCCAGGCAAATAACCCAGCGGTCTAAGTTTATGACTGTTGACAATGGTGACTTACACCGAAGTAGTGTCACAGGCATGTTCCAGCGTTGTGTTTCTCTAGAAGAGGGTCGTGAGATTCTAAGGGAGATTCATGAAGGAGATTGCAGCCATCATGCCGGCTCTAAATCACTTGCGGCTAAAGATTTTCATCATGGGTTTTATTAGTTGGCGGCTCATGCTGATGCAGAGGATCTGGTTAGCAAGTGTGATGGCTGTCAAAAAATTTCTAAACGAGCTCATGTGCTAGATCAAGAATTGAGGATGATTCCAATTACTTGGTTGTTTGTAGTCTGGGGGCTGGATATGGTTGGACCTTTCAAGAGGTCTATGGACAAAAAGACCACCCACCTCTTGGTAGCGGTTGAAAATTTTACCGAGTGGGTTGAGGCAGAGCCGATTAGTAAATGTGATGCGGCAATGGCGGTTCAATTCATTAAGAAGGTGATCTTCCGCTTTGGCTACCCTCATAGTATCATAACTGATAATGGCACTAATCTGTCTAAGGGTGCTATCAAAGAGTTCTGTCAACGTGAGCATATTCGTCTTGACGTTTCTTCGGTCGCTCACCCCCAGTCCAATGGTGTGACGCCCCCAATTAAATTCTACACTAATCATACACGCAAACATGTACGATCAAGATCAGGGACTGACGGGAAGATATCACAACACAACTCTTACAATAAAATAAGTCATACAAGCATCATATTACAAGCCAGGGGCCTCGAGGGCTCTAATAAGAGCTCGATCATAGACGAGTCAGCAGAAGCAACAATATCTGAGTACAGACATAAGTTAAACAAGTTGCCATAAGATGGCTAGCACAAAATGGGATACAGATCGAAAGAGGCGCAGGCCTCCTACACGGGATCCTCCTAAACTACTCATGGTCATCGGCGGTGGTCTGCACGTAGTAGTAGGCACCTCCAGTGTAGTAGGAGTTGTCGAAGGTGGCGTTTGGCTCCTGGGCTCCAGCATCTGGTTGCGACAACCATGTATAGAAAGGGAAAAAAGGGTGAAGCAAAGCAACCATGAGTACTCATCCAAAGTACTCGCAAGCAAGGAATTGCACTACATATGCATTGGTATCAATGAAAGGGGTAGTACATGTGAACTGAACTGCAGAATGCCAGAATAAGAGGGGGATAGCTAGTCCTATCGAAGACTACGCTTCTGGCAGCCTCCATCTTGAAGCAGTAGAAGAGAGTAGATGGTAAGTTCACCAAGTATTATCGTATAGCATAAACCTACCAGGCGATCCTCCCCACGTCGCCCAGTGAGAGAGTGATCACCGTGTTGTATCTGGCACTTGAAATGGTGTATTTTATTAAGTATTCGATTCTAGTTGTCATAAGGCCAAGGTACAACTCCGGGTCATCCTTTTACCGAGGGATACTGTAACACCCACGATGCGGCTATATCTCCCACGTGTCGGAGCATGACTTAGAGGCATAACCGCATTGTAGGCATGTCGCAAGAGGGGTAATCTTTACACATCCCATGTTCTGAATAAGAAAGGGATAAAGAGTTGTCTTACAATCACCACTTCACACAATACATGAATATAGTATTCCATCATCCAGAATACAGTCAAGGTCCGACTACGGAACCAAAATAAAAGAACACTACCCCTAATGCAAAAGATCCCCGATCGCCCCGACTGGGCTCCACTACTGATCAACTGAAACGAAGCAACACAACGAACATGATCTTCATCGAGCTCCTCCTTGAGCTCGGTTGCGTCACTTGCACAGTTATCATCGGCACTTGCAACTGTTTGAAGTAATCTGTGAGTCACGAGGACTCAGCAATCTCACACCCTCGCGATCAAGACTATTTAAGCTTATGGGTAGGAAAAGGGGTTGAGGTGGAGCTGCAGCAAGCACTAGCATATATGGTGGCTAACTTACGCAAAATAGAGCGAGAAGAGAAGCAAAGCACGGTCGTGAACTGGAAGTGATCAAGAAGTGATCCTGAAACGACTTACGTCCAAGCATAACACAAGACCCTTGTTCACTTCCCGAACTCCGCTGGAAAAAGACCATCACGGCTACACACGTGGTTGATGCATTTTAATTAAGTTAAGTGTCAAGTTCTCTACAACCGGATATTAACAAATTCCCATCTGCCCATAACCGTGGGAACGGCTTTCGAAAGTTCAAAACCCTGCAGGGGTGTCCCAACTTAGCCCATCACAAGCTCTCACGGTCAACGAAGGATATTCCTTCTCCCAGGAAGACCCGGTCAGACTCGGAATCCCGGTTACAAGACATTTCGACAATGGTAAAACAAGACCAGCAAAGCCACCCGGATGTGCCGACAAATCCCGATATGAGCTGCACATATCTCGTTCTCAGGGCACACCGGATTGTCCAAACTTCCGGTAGACCAGCCCAGAGTTGCCCCTGGTGGCCACCGGCGGCTGACAGGTTGGACCAACACTCAGAGGAGCACTGGCCCGAGGGATTAAAATAAAGATGACCCTTGAGTCTGCAGAACCCAAGAGAAAAAAGGGTTAGGTGGCAAATGGTAAAACCAAGGTTGGGCCTTGCTGGAGGAGTTTTATTCAAGGCGAACTGTCAAGGGGTTCCCATTATAACCCAACCACGTAAGGAACGCAAAATCAAGGAACATAACACCAGTATGATGGAAACTAGGGCAGCAAGAGTGGAACAAAACACCAGGCATAAGGCCGAGCCCTCCACCCTTTACCAAGTATATAGGTGCATTAATTAAAATAAGAGATATTGTGATATCCAAACATATACATGTTCCAACATGGAACAAACTCCATCTTCACCTGCAACTAGCAACACTATAAGAGGGGCAAAGTAGTAACATAGCCAAACAACGGTTTGCTAGGACAAGGTGGGTTAGAGGTTTGACATGGCAATATGGGAGTCATGATAAAGCATGTGGTAGGTATCGCGGCATAGCAAAAGATCAAGCAACTAGCAAGCAAAGATAGAAGTGATTTCGAGGGTATGGTCATCTTTCCTGAGATCCCGCAAGGAAGAAGAACGAGTCCATGAAGAAGACAAACGGACGTAGTCGAACGAATCCTCACAAACGCGACGTTATTGGAACCAACCCGAAGAAGCAACACCGGAAAGGAGCAAACAACATAGTAAACAACCATCACATAAGCATGGCATGATGCGCGACCAAGTATGATGCATGTCCGGTTTAAAGATGCATGGCATGGCAAAGTGCACAAGCAAAACTACAAGTTAAGTGGAGCTCAATATGCAACGAGTTGCATATTGACGAAACACCACATTCAAGTTATTTAGTTCTCTCACGTTTATGTACTCAACAAAATTAAATGTTGGTTAGCATGGCAAGAGGTGAAGCAAAGTAAAACTACCTATCTAGGAAAGTTTAAATGAGGCCGGAACAACAAACAACAAATCCGGTAAATCCCCATATGCATATATTAGGTTTGGTCCTGTTCTGCCCTAAACCAAATTTTATAGTTTTTAAACATGCAAAGCAAGTACACCATGTTAAACTAGGCATTTTTCTACCCCATTTACATATAAAGTTTATTAAGTTTGGAGCTACGGTTATTTAGTTATGAATTAAACTGTTTTAGCATGTTATTTAAGCAAATTAAAGCAAACATCATTTTAAACATCTTAAACATGGGTGAAAGTGGAAAATTATTAATCAACACAAAATTCTAAGCATTTTACATATTAAGTTTGTTTAATTCCGATGCACGGTTGTGGAGTAATTAAATGCATGAACTAGAAGGGTTTTTCTGCAAAACTGCTGTCTCTGGAAAAATAACTAAATTCGCATATCTGAAAAAAGCTAAATAGGCCGAAACTGGCTGGGCCAACAAGAGCAGAGGGGCTGGAGGGTGCTCACCATGGGCTTGGCCCAGTTCGGTGGGAGGAGGCCGGTTGCTGGGCCTTGGAGAAGCTGGGCCGGTTAGCGGGGCCCATGTGGTCCATGTGCGTGCGAGCGGCAGAAGAGGTTGGCGAGTTGGGCACTAGTCCTCCTCACATTCAGGGAGCAGCGGCAGCGGACTCCGTATGGCGGTGGGGTGGCGTTCCGGTGCTGGGGTCGACCGGCTGGCGGCGGGGAAGGTCGGACCTGGCCGGATCCGGGTGGATCTGGCCTCGGGGGTTCCCTTCCAAGCGGCGATGAGGTCCACCAGCGACGGACGGGGCAACACAGGCGGCAAGAGTAAGGCGCGGGCGCCGGGAGGCTCGGCCGATGGCGTACAACGAGGCCAACGAAGCGGTGACTTGCACGGCTGCGGAGGCGGTCGAGCTCGACGGGAAACGACGCTCCGGCGAGGTCCGTGAGGCGTGAGGGGCGCTGCAGATGGTGGCGTCCCGATCCAGATCGATCCCAAGGCGGGAGGCGCACGGGGTGCGGGGTGAGCGCTCCTGCACTGCGGGAGGCGGCGCGGTTTCAGGCCCGGGCGGGCTCCAGATGGGCCCGGCGGGCCTGCGGCGTGGGTGGAGGTTTGAGGGCGACGTGGCAAGCAGGAAGAGGTGGAGGGCAAGGCTGGCGGCGACGCTGGCCTGCGGGGAGGCGACAAGTGGCGGCGGAGCAGCGGCTGGACACGAATTTCGAGGTGGCGGCGCCGGATCCGAGGAAGGAGGGCTAGGGGGGTTAGGGTTTAGACTAGGAATGCCCAAAATGGACTAGGGGTGTTTAAATAGGAAAGGAGGGCTAGAGGAGGGGGTTTTCACCTATTTTCAAACCGTTCGATCAACATCGGATGGCTCCGGACAGAGGGGGAAACTAGGTGGGTTGTGTGGGCTGTGTAAAGTGGGAGTGGGGTGGGAGGAGAGAAGAGAATAGCAGCCCGGCACGGTTTCCAGAGACCGAAAACGTCCGATGCAAAGACCGGCTATACTGCCGCTATAGTTATCCGTTGGGGCGTCAAACGGACTCTGAATGCGATGAAACTTGGCAGACAGCCTACCTACATCATAATAAGACCGCATGCCAACTTTCAACCCATTCCGAGAACACTTTCCGGCCACTTATAAAATAATATTTCGGACATGCCGCAGGCGCGTGCAAGTGCGTCTGGGCTCAGAACGGACAACGGAGAGGACGGGGAGAGCTAGACCGATGCAAGTTTTGAAAACACGATGGTGCAATGCACATGATGACATGATAAGATGCAACACGCAAGCAAATGACATGGCAACATCAGCGAATAACTGGAAGACACCTGGCGCATCGGTCTCGGGGCGTCACAACACACCACCACTATGAGAGGATCTCGTCCCGAGATCTAGGATGGCACCGGAGGGAAACGGAAGAGGAAGCGAAGAGGTAAAACTAAGTTGCTTCTTTGACAAACGAGTGAAACCAATGAACCTTAAGAGGTTGAACAAATTGAAAGAAAGAATACAACGAAGATGAGTAAAGTTGAAAACACTCTGTTAGGAAAGAGGAACAAGGAACATCACGAGAACCCTGTAGGTTGAAAGACATGAGTAAAAGGGTTGCAATGGACAAGAAGTACATGCAAGCACTCCGGTAGAATCGAGATGTACAAGGAACGATAAGGATCAATTACGACAACACTCCAGTTCAAAAAGGAAGGCATAGAATATGAACTTGGCAAAATTATAGCAGTTGGATGAGGCTCCGGTTAGAAAAGGAATGATAGACGCGACACTCCGGTTAAAAAAGATAGAGAAGGAATAAGAATGATATAAATTAGACAGCACTCCGATTGTAAATGAAAGGAATTGAATATGAACTAGCCAAGATGAGAGAACTTGAAAAGAGGGCACGACACTCCGGTTAAATGGATAAGCACGAAAAGAACATGGTCCTGACAATCCGAGATGATGAGAGAAGATAGCAACATCACGAAGCCTCCGGGAGAAAGAATAAAAGATAGATAATTGAAATAAAATAATGGAGAAGAAAATGCCAACTTCTGCCACAGTTGAGCTTGAAAAGGCATCCTTAGGAGAAGGGTCGAATGGAGTTGTTGGAAAACCAACAACGAAAAAGTAAGCTTGTAGCGGGCTTATGGAGAACATCTCAAAACTATGAGGTGAAATTCTGCCACTAACGGAAACAATGGATTTGGATTGATATAAACAAGGTGAAAAGAAACTTATCTCACCGGTAAGATAAATGAAGAACTTGGATCATTTATAAGCACCATAGATAGCAACAATCCTTAGGGAAAGCTTTAGGTGAAATATAACCCAAGATAACTCCAACGAAGAGATTGATGGATTGGGAAGAGCTCATGCTCGAAGAAATTGATGTGTTTAGCTATCTCATTCGTGACAACTTTTGAATCATGAAACATGAAGGAAGTTGTCAAAAATGAGATAACACCACCTCAAATGATAAGGTAGAACGAATTGCACTCCAGAATGCAAGAAGAAGAATGCTTGAAGTCCTCAAAACAAGACATGTGTTGAACACCATGTTTATTTCAGAGTACAGCTTGGCGGATCTTAACTTCGAGAGGGATCTTGAAGAGCAATTGAAGAATGAAAAGAATCCTTGACGAAACACCATGTAGAGCCTCCATGAAAAACTCCGGTAATGAAAGAATGATCAAACGAAAGGAAAGTTGAAAAGGACTCCGGGAGAAGCCTAGTAATGATTAAATGAAGCTTTGAAATGATATAACCAAGAAAACTTGGAACTCCGGAAAAAAAAGATGAGCTATTGAAACCAAGAATTTTTGATGAACCTCCGGAATAAGAAATTAATCACTTGGATGAAACAAGAATAAGAATTATGCTATGCGTATCCTTCACCACTTAAATTGATGACAGACAATTGATTTGGCATACTACTTATTCTCGTAGAAAGGATTAAGATAGATATAGGGCAAACTTGAGAAGGTCTTCAATGATCCACCGGTAAGATTAAAACAACGAATAAATTGACATCATAATGAAGAAAAAGAAATCTTGAATGGACCACCGTAAGAATTGAACAAGAAAGTAGCAAAAGCGCAATTCACCGGGAAGAATTGGAAAATGAATGAAGATACTTGAGAGAATTTAGATACAAGTGAACGAAGAGATCCTGGGCTGATTAGAGAAATTTGAATGATGCACTGGTAAGATTTAGAGAATGAGAGCTGAAAGCTGAGAATGAACAATATTTGAAAAGATGGCCTTCGGAGGAAAGAAATGGAAACAACTCATGAAATGCTCCGATGGGTGAAAAGAATTCTCACAATCGAAAACAATTATGAGAGGATGGCATCACGCTTGAACTAAGAATCTTCACGAGAACATATATGATTGAAGAGAAACTCTTCCTGGGTCTTCAAAATCCGAGGATGACGACGGAACACCATCAAGAATTGTTTAGACACTCTGATTGAATCAAAAATGAAGAGGTTGAGCCAACGATGAAAAGAATTTGAAAGGTCTTGGAGAAAGATATTTGACTGATGACAATTCATTCTTACGTCAAACTTTGAAAAATTTAAGAATAACTCCGGTAAAATTAGAAGAGTCAGGTAAGATCCTGGGAAAAAACCTATGGGTTAGCGCCCACTCAAAAGAAACACTGTTGAGCAATTTAATAGATAGATTGCGTCGGTTGAGTTAAATGGCTTGAATAAGATAACAACCTCGAGATAGGTTTGAACGGATCTTGAATGAAAAGACGAGACTTCTGAGATATCTTCAGCACTCCCGAACACATGAATAGCGAGAAGTGAATGATTATGAGGTGCACCGGTATGAGAAGGCATTTGAAATGAGGAAAAGGATATGATCAACACAAGCTTGACTTGAAACCATCGGAGAAAAAAGAATGACGAATGATGAACTTAAAGCTCCGTTAGTATCTTCCTGAGAATCATCGGATAAGAATATTGATGGAAAAGAATGGAGAGACTTCACATGAATAAAATGGATACTTGATTAAGAAATCTGACTCGTTGAAGAAAAAGGGTGGGAGGGCGGGAAAACAAAGGCAGCTTGGGACGAATGAAATGAACACCATTGAGAAGAATTGAGATTGGATCTTGCAAATGTTGAAATGATCGGATCCACTTGAAGAGAAAGACGCCGGTAGAGAAGAAATTTAGATGACAATCTCGATGATCAAGAAGGATTAGCATTCACATAGATATATGAGAACACCGCTTAGGAAAGGTATGGAATCAACACTTGACATTGAAGCAACTCGAATACCACAATCAAAACAAAACAAAGGATTGGCTTGCAAAATAAGCCGGAAACAAACATATGATAGAGCCCATATCGTATCATGTGTCTGTTCGAAAGATATTCTAGGAGCTACTTGAATTCCCACTTATAAACTCCCGAAAATTTCTGGTTATGCAATCAAGTGTTGGGGATACAGGGGAAGCATAATATATCACCCAAAACTAGCAAATCCTACATCCAGCTGTATCCATCCTTCAACACATAACCAAGAAACCTTCGGAAATCATTTACGTCAACCTTTGAAAAGCATCCGTTATATGAGTTATGGCAATACTCCCGAACTCCCGCCCCAGTACTGGGTGGCGTCGAGGTTATGTCACCAACAACTGCATAAAAGAGATTTTCGATGTCGGCGAACTCAGGTATTCCAAAATTGCAACGATAAAATTGCGACGACAACACCTTGGAGCTCAACTCCCCGGGACACTGCCACAACCCCTAAATGTCAGGAGGCACCAAGAACAATGTTCTCATCACAAAACCATCGGAACAATTCCAAGATACCAGCGTGATCCTAAAAAAATTTGTGAAATTTGACAAGAGAAGAGTCAAAACTTCTACGTCAGGAGGCCTCACTAGAGCGACGAAGGGACTGAGGAGTAAAAAGAATCCTACTCTTTGATATATATAATCCTATAAGACTCAAAACATTTTTATAGACTCAACAACGCCAACGATTCGATCAAGCAGGGGGCTCCTAAGTCGGGGAAGGCTCTGATTACCAACTTGTAACACCCACGATGCGGCTATATCTCCCATGTGTCGTAGCACGACTTAGAGGCATAACCGCATTGTAGGTATGTCGCAAGAGGTGTAATCTTTACACATCCCATGTACTGAATAAGAAAGGGATAAAGAGTTGGCTTATAACCGCCACTTCACACAATACATGAATATAGTATTACATCATCCAGAATACAATCAAGGTCCGACTACGAAACCAAAATAAAAGAAGACTACCCCTAATGCAAAAGATCCCCGATCGCCCCGACTGGGCTCCAATACTGATCAACTAGAACGAAACAACACAACGAACACGATCTTCATCGAGCTCCTCCTTGATCTCGGTTGCGTCACCTGCACGGTTATCATCGGCACCTGCAACTGTTTGCAGTAATCTGTGAGTCACGGGGACTCAGCAATCTCACACCCTCGCGATCAAGACTATTTAAGCTTATGGGTAGGAAAAGGGGTTGAGGTGGAGTTGCAGCAAGCATTTGCATATATGGTGGCTAACTTACGCAAAATAGAGCGAGAAGAGAAACAAAGCACGGTCGTGAACTAGAAGTGATCAAGAAGTGATCCTGAAACTACTTACGTCCAAGCATAACACAAGAACCGTGTTCACTTCCCGGACTCCGCCGGAAAAAGACCATCATGGCTACACACGCGGTTGATGCATTTTAATTAAGTTAAGCGTCAAGTTCTCTACAACCGGATATTAACAAATTCCCATCTGCCCATAACAACGGGCACGACTTTCGAAAGTTCAAAACCCTGCAGGGGTGTCCCAACTTAGGCCATCACAAGCTCTCACGGTTAACGAAGGATATTCCTTCTCCCAGGAAGACCCGATCAGACTTGGAATCCCGGTTACAAGACATTTCGACAATGGTAAAACAAGACCAGCAAAGCCACCCAGATGTGCCGACAAATCCCGATAGGAGCTGCACATATCTCGTTCTCAGGGCACACAGGATTGTCCAAACTGCCGGTAGGCCAGCCCAGAGTTGCCCCTGGTGGCCACCGGCGGCTGACAGGTTGGACCAACACTCAGAGGAGCACTGGCCCGGGGGTTTAAAATAAAGATGACCCTTGAGTCTGCAGAACCTAAGGGAAAGAAGGCTTAGGTGGCAAATGGTAAAACCAAGGTTGGGCCTTGCTGGAGGAGTTTTATTCAAGGCGAACTGTCAAGGGGTTCCCATTATAACCCAACCGCGTAAGGAACGCAAAATCAAGGAACATAACATCGGTATGACGAAAACTAGGGCGGCAAGAGTGGAACAAAACACCAGGCATAAGGCCGAGCCTTTCACCCTTTACCAAGCATATTGGTGCATTAATTAAAATAAGAGATATTGTGATATCCCAACATATCCATGTTCCAACATGGAACAAACTCCATCTTCACCTGCAACTAGCAACGCTATAAGAGGGGCTAAGCAAAGCGGTAACATAGCCAAACAACGGTTTGCGAGGACAAGGTGGGTTAGAGGCTTAACATGGCAATATGGGAGGCATGATAAAGCATGTGGTAGGTATCACGACATAGCAAAAGATCAAGCAACTAGCAAGCAAAGATAGAAGTGATTTCGAGGGTATGGTCATCTTGCCTGAGATCCCGGAAGGAAGAAGAATGAGTCCATGAAGAAGACAAACGGATGTAGTCGAACGAATCCTCACAAACGCGACATTATTGGAACCAACCCGAAGAAGCAACACCGGAAAGGAGCAAACAACATAGTAAACAACCATCACATAAGCATGGCATGATGCGCAACCAAGTATGATGCATGTCCGGTTTAAAGATGCATGGCATGGCAAAGTGCACAAGCAAAACTACAAGTTAAGTGGAGCTCAATATGCAACGAGTTGCATATTGACGAAACACCACATTCAAGTTATTTAGTTCTCTCCCGTTTATGTGCTCAACAAAATTAAATGTTGGTTAGCATGGCAAGAGGTGAAGCAAAGTAAAACTACCTATCTAGGCAAGTTTAAATGAGGCCGGAACAACAAACAACAAATCCGGTAAATCCCCATATGCATATATTAGGTTTGGTCATGTTCTGCTCTAAACCAAATTTTAGAGTTATTAAACATGCAAAGCAAGTATACCATGTTAAACTAGGCATTTTTCTACCCTATTTACATATAAAGTTTATTAAGTTTGGAGCTACGGTTATTTAGTTATGAATTAAACCGTTTTAGCATGTTATTTAAGCAAATTAAAGCAAACATCATTTTAAACATCTTAAACATGGGTGAAAGTGGCAAATTATTAATCTATACAAAATTCTAAGCATTTTACATATTAAGTTTGTTTAATTCCGATGCACGGTTGTGGAGTAATTAAATGCATGAACTAGAAGGGTTTTTCTGCAAAACTGTTGTCTCTGAAAAAATAACTAAATTCGCAGATCTAAAAAAACATTAATAGGTCGAAACTGGCTGGGACAACAGGAGCAGAGGGGCTGGAGGGTGCTCACCATGAGCTTGGCCTAGTTCGGTGGGAGGAGGCCGGTCGCTGGGCCTTAGAGAAGCTGGGCCGGTTAGCGGGGCCCATGCGGCCCAGGTGCGTGCGAGCGGCAAAAGAGGTGGCGAGTTGGGCGCTCGTCCTCCTCGAGTTCAGGGAGCAGCGGCGGCGGACTCCGTATGGAGGTGGGGTGGCGTTCCAGTGCTGGGGTCGACCGGCTGGCGGCGGGGAAGGTCGGACCTGGCCGGATCCGGGTGGATCTGGCCCCGGGGGTTCCGTTCCAAGCGGCGACGAGGTCCACCGGCAACGGACGGGGAAACACAGGTGGCAAGAGTGAGGCGTGGGTGCTGGGAGGCTCGGCCGATGGCGTACAACGAGGCCGATGAAGTGGTGACTTGCACGGCTGCAGAGGGGGTCGAGCTCGACGGAAAACGGCGCTCCGACGAGGTCCGCGAGGCGCGAGGGGCGCTGCAGACGGTGGCGTCCCGATCCAGATCGAGCCCAAGGCGGGAGGCGCACGGGGTGCGGGTCGAGCACTCCTGCGCTGCGGGAGGCGGCGCGGTTCCAGGCCCGGGCGGGCTCCAGATGGGCCCGGCGGGCCTGCGACGTGGGTGGAGGTTTGAGGGCGACGTGGCAAGCAGGGAGAGGTGGAGGGCGAGGCTGGCGACGATGCTGGCCTGCGGGGAGGCGACAAGTGGCGGCGGAGCAGCGGCTGGACATGAATTTCGAGGTGGCGGCGCCGAATCCGAGGAAGGAGGGCTAGAGGGTTAGGGTTTAGAATAGGAATGCCCAAAATGGACTAGGGGGTGTTTAAATAGGAAAAGGAGGGCTAGAGGAGGGGGTTTTCACCTGTTTTCGAACCGTTCGATCAACATCGGATGGCTCCGGACAGAGGGGGAAACTAGGTGGGCTGTGTGGGCTGTGTAAAGTGGGAGTTGGCTGGGAGGAGAGAAGAAAATAGCAGCCCGGCACGGCTTCCGGAGACCGAAAACGTCCGAAGCAAAGACCGGCTATACTGCCGCTATAGTTATCCGTTGGGGCGTCAAACGGACTCCGGATGCGATGAAACTTGGCAGGCGGCCTACCTATAGTATAATAAGACCGCACGCCAACTTTCAACCCATTCCGAGAACATTTTCCGGCCACTTATAAAATAATATTTCGGACATGTCGCGGGCGCGTGCAAGTGTGTCTGGGCTTAGAACGGACAACGGAGAGGATGGGGAGAACTAGACTGATGCAAGTTTTGAAAACATGATGGTGCAATGCACATGATGACATGATAAGATGCAACACGCAAGCAAATGACATGGCAACATCGGCGAATAACTGGAAGACACCTGGTGCATCGGTCTCGGGGCGTCACAGATACGGCTATTCGAATAGATAAACATCCCTGCAGGGGTGCACCACATTACCCAACACGCTCGATCCCTCTGGCCGGACACACTTTCCTGGGTCATGCCCGGCCTCGGAAGATCAACACGTCGAAGCCCTACCTAGGCACAACAGAGAGGTCAGCACGCCGGTCTAAATCCTATGCATGCAGGGGTCTAGGGCCATCGCCCATTGCACACCTGCAAGTTGCGTACGTGGAAGGTAAGCAGACCTAGCCTCCCTAATACAAGAGCAGGCGTTACAGTCTAATCCAGCGTGCGCCGCTCAGTCGCTGACGTCAAGAAGGCTTCGGCTGATACCACGACGTAGAGTGCCCATAACTGTTCCCACGTAGTTGGTTAGTGCGTATAGGCCAGTGTCCAGACTCAGATCAAATACCAAGATCTCGTTAAGCGTGTTAATTGATGTAACCACGGACACCGACCAGGGCCATGCCCACCTCTCTCCTAGGTGGTCTCAACCTGCCATGTCACTCCACCAGAAAGTAACAGTCGGGGGCCACTGGGAACCCAGGCCCACCACTACCGGGATGGAACCACCTTTCCTTTCAGCCCCCACACCGGAATCACTTGCGGGTACTCTACGAGCCGACCCGACTTTAGTTACCACATGTATCATATATCATGTATATAAGTATAGACCCGTGATCACCTCCCGAGTGATCACGGCCCAGTAGTATAGCATGGCAGACGGACAAGAATGTAGGACCATTGATGATAAACTAGCATCCTATACTAAGCATTTAGGATTGTAGGTAAAGGTGACAACGGTAGTAGAAAAGACAGGCTATGCATAAAAATAGGATTAACGGAAAGCAGTAACATGCTACACTACTCTAATGCAAGCAGTAGAGAGAAGGAATAGGCGATATCGAGTAGATGAAGGGGGGCTTGCCTGGTTGCTCTGCGGACAAAAGGAATCTTCAAAAGCGTAGTTGTAGTCGAACATCCAAGCATCAACGGTCTCGGGGTATATCATAGTATCGGGGTCTACCAAAAATAAGCAATGAAGGGGAAACAAATAAATAACAGAGCAACAATACATCACAAAGCAAGACATGGAAATACGTAGCGTCAGAGGTGACCTAACACAGTACTAGGTAATGCCGGTGAAGGGTGAAAACATCCAAGAAAGTATTCCTGGTGTTTGATGTTTTCGGAAAGACTAAACGGAGGTGGATGGTTGCATGTTCGCTATGCTAGGGACGTGCGGTGGACAAACGGATTGCATATTCAGATTCATCTCACTTTTCTGAGCAACTTTCATGTATAAAGTATTTTCATCCGACTTATGGTTTATTTTCTATTAATTTTCAAAGTTTTAAACAATTTCTGAAATTCCTGGATTTATTTTAATTCGAAAATATATTAAATGTTAAATGTTGTGGGTACACTAGATGTGCATGTGCGGCTGACATGTGGGGCCAGTCAGCTGAGTCAGCAGGTCAACAGGGACCCACATGTCATGACTCGACTGGCCCAGTCAGCGGGTTGACCGGTCAACAGGGCCTAGTGGGACCCAGCAAGTAGTGACACAGCTCTAACTATGAGTTTAATTAAGCCTAATTAGATTTATTAAAAGGTGGGGCCAGCCTGTAAGTGTCACCGATTTAATTGGAAAAACTAATTGCAACAGAGGGCGGGCCCCACACGTCAGTGAGTGATTAGGGATAACTAACCAAATTAGCCAGGTGCGGGGACCTATCACTAGTGGCACATCGACCGTTTTAAACCGGCCGCGCCTGTGCGGGCACGCCGACAGGGCACAGAAGGCGGCGACGGTCCACCGGAGCTGCCCTCCGGCGACCCTAAAGGGGAACGGCGACCACCAAGTAGGCAAGCGTGATGCGGCGCATCTCGGGTGTGGTGCTGGGTGATGTTGCGACGACGTGTAGGGGTGGCGGCGAGCAGCGACAGTGTTTGCGGGGCAGGGGTGCGGTCAGCGGGGAGCACGAGACGACGCGGTCACGGGGCTGAGCCGGTGTACGGGCAAAGACGATGCGGCCGTTGGTGGCTGGCGGAGGCGGGGACTCCAGCGTGTGTGGGAGGCGATGGCCTGCGCAGCGCACGTGGGGAAGGGGAACGTGGCGGCTACTGCACGGCTAACGAGCTGCAGGTGCGGGCCAGCAGCGGCGGAGGCGAGGCGGCGCCACAGGAGCGGTGTATCATAGCATCAGCGACAGCGGCGAGGCGCGGCCAGGAGCGGGCTCATGTGGGCAGGGTGGCAGGTGAGCGCCGTGGCATTTGTTCGGCGCGGGTGCAGACAGTGAGCAGAGAGAGGGAGGATGGGAGAGTGCTCACATGCGCTAGTGAGTAGGGGGCGCTGCGGCGCGGGGAGGTGTGGCGAGGGAGAGGCGCGGTGAGGTCCGGCGACGATGGCGGGCATTGGGGCACCGGCGAGGTGCGGCGGGGTGGTCAGAGGGATCGCCGGCGCGTCGTCGGGCACGAGGAGGCTCCTTTTCCTCGGGGATTCATGCGTGCGCGCGAGCGCTACTATGGGTGACGGCGGATCGGGGGGAGTGGGGATAGGTTAGGGTTTGGGGCTGGACCCTGGGAGGGTTTAGCCAGGGGAGTTGGGCCGGCCTGGTGTAGTGGCCCGCTGGGCCACGTGGCCCAGTGGGGCTGGCTGTTTCTGTTTTTTCTATTTCTGTTTTATTTCTAGTTCCTTTTATGTTTAGTTTTATAAACTATAAGAATAGTCTCTAAATTAGCATTACTAAATATAATACTCCCACTACAATTTTGGTTACCCAATAGAAAATAGTTTAACGTTTTATAAATTATAAAAGGCTTTTAATAATTGTTTTGTTGTTATTTTATTTATTTTAAAGCATTTTATAACAAAGTGGTTTCTTCACCATATTTACTTATGAATTATTTTGCACATCCAGAACATTTTAGTTTCAATATGTGAAAACTTTTCAAGTTTGACTTTATTTTAAGTTTGAATTTGAATTGGTTTCGAATCACATGAGTTTATTCAACGGTAACCAAGGTGACATGGCATCAATAGTAGAGGTTCACTATAGCTTGATTATCCGGGCATCACAAATGGTCAAGCTGGAAGGGCCAATCAAGAAATCGTAAAAGGAATAAAACCACGGCTTATGGTCCCTTTGCAGAGGACGACGGGTTGTTGGGTCGAGGAGTTACCCTTAGTGCTTTGGAGTATCAACACCACCCCCCAACAGTTCAACAGGTTACACACCCTTCTTCATGGTCTACGGGGCAGAGGCAGTTCTTCCAAATGATATCCGTCATGACTCGCCCCGGGTGGCGGCTTATGTTGAAGTTGTTAATGAAAAAGCATGTCAAGATGCTCTTGATATGTTGGATGAGGAGCGTGACCTTGCGGTGGCTCATTCGGCAATATACTAGCAGGATCTGCGCCATTACCATAGCCGCCGGGTTAAAACCTAGACCATTCAAGAAGGCGATTTGGTGCCCTGGTTGATCCAGGATCAAACAAATATGCATAAGTTATCCCCATCTTGGGAGGGACCGTTTGTGGTTAGCAAGAACCTAAACAATGGGTCATACTACCTTATTGATATTTGAGAACACAAGGACTCACGCACATCAGAGGAGGAGACCTGCCAGCCTTGGAACATAACTTCTACGTGAATTTGAATAAACATAAACCATTACATTGTCTTCCTTGTCCAACATCAACAATTTTTGCATATCATATTTTGATGGGGGCTCACAATCACAAAATATTTCCATGATAGTGTATTTATATGTGAAAGTTCTCTTCCTTATACTAATTATTTGTGAATTGCTTGTATGACCAATACTGTGATTGTCAAGCCTCAAAAGATTTCACTTTCTAAAACCAATGTGAAGCTACCACTAGGCATGATATGATTTCAACTTCATGACATTCAATTTATTCAACAATTTACTCATAGGATATAAGTGAAGCACAAGAGTAAATGACATAGAAAAGAGCTTCGTTGACGGGATGTGAATGATACTAACTTAGCCTCCCTGGCAACTATTTGAGGACTCTATTTTATTTAAAAACTTTAAGATCTAAGTACTTTATTAAAACAGCAACCAAAACAAAATAAAATGACATTCTAAAAATAGCACAACTCATGTGAAGAAGCAAGAACTTACGCTCAACCAATACTAACCGGTAATTGTTGAAGAAGAAAGGTGGGATGCCTACCGGGGCATCCCCAAGCTTAGATGCTTGAGACCTCTTGAAATATTTTCTTGGGGTGCCTTGGGCATCCCCAAGCTTGAGCTTTTGTGTCTCCTTAATTCCTCTCATATCACGGTTTCCTAAATCTCAAAAACTTCATCCACACAAAACTCAACAAGAACTCGTGAGATAAGTTAGTATAAATCAATGCAAAAACCTTATCATTCTCTACTGTGGTAAATCACTAAAATTATTATTTAACATTGCATACCACATGCCTCTGCATATTTAATACTCCTATCCTCAAATAATATCATTAAACAAGCAAACTCATGCAAACAATGCAAACATAACAGCAATCTGCCAAAACAGTACAGTCTGTAAGAATGCAAGAGTATCAATACTTATTCAAGTCCAAACATTATGAAAAATTACCACAATGTAGAAAATTTATCACATCTCATTTTGCAAAAAGTTTCAACATTTTATCACATTCTGACGTTTCTAGGGAATTTTTGCAACAGTGGTAAACTTTCTGTTTTCAAACAGCAACATGTATACTTATAAAATAAGCATGGCAAAGGCTATCATTGCCACTTTTATTGAAATAAAAGATGCAAAACATTATTATAAATAACAGCAAGCAAATCCTAACAAAATAAATTGACACTCCAAGCAAAACACATATCATGTGACGAATGAAAACATAGCTCTAAGTAAGGTTACCGATATTGTTGGAGACGAAAGAGGGGATGCCTTCCGGGGCATCCCCAAGCTTAGTTGCTTGGATATTCCTTGGATATTAACTTGGGGTGCCTTGGGCATCTTGTGACGCCCCGAGACCGACGCTTCAGAAGACTTCCTTATTTTCGTGATCACCGTGTGTTTCATTTGTGCTTGCTCTTTTATTTTTGCATTGCATCATGGCACATGCCATCATGTCATTAATCTTTGCAACTCAACTCAACTAATAAATTGCATAGATGGTTGATCTATTTAAAACGAGGGAAGGGTGACTTCTCTTTATAACATATCCTCCCAATATTAGGGCGCTATATTAAATATTTCTTTATTTTGGAATTCACCATAACACACTTGCAAATTATCCGAATGCCTTTGTTATCTTAATTCTTCGTCTCCAACCTTGCCATATATTCTTTCATCATACTCCGGAGCTCCACCAAAAATCCGAACATTTTTGGACCTTCCCAACCCTCACTTTCTATTCAAATCATTTGAATTTAAATCAAATTAGTTTGAATTTAAATCTTTCAATCATGGCCTTTTCTATTTTCCCGGAACAAGCACATTTTTGTGAGTCCGGGAAAATTATCCGCATGTCCAACTTCTTGCCCTAACAACTCCATCCTTTTTCTTCTCTTCTTTGTTATTTTTCTGTTTTAGAAAAATAAGAATGAGGGAGAGAGAGAGAGAGCCCCTGCCATCTCTACCAGGCCGGCCAACCAGCAGCCCAATCGCACCGCGTCGGCCCATCTTCTCCTAAGCCCACCTAGGCCCAGCCGCACTAACCATAGCCGCCAGGGAGCCCGTTACCATCTCTCGGTCTCTCCCCTCGATCCCATCTCCTTCCCTCGAGTGAATTGCAAAAAACCACCACATTTGAAGTTGAAGCATCCAATTGCCACCACATTTGTTGCGCGTCCCAAAAATCCACCACTTGACATGTAATTTTTCTCAATAAAAACAAATGACCGGTTTGTCGCAGTTAACACGATTTCTGACTAGGCTGGCCCACCCATCAGGTGCCACATGGGCGAGGCCAGACGGCGAGTGGGTTGACGGTCGTTAGGGCACGCGCGTGGTCAAAGCGCTCGCGGCTCTGACTGCTTGGCCCATTCTCCCCTCTTTCCCCCGTCACTCTCTCTGTCCTGCGATGGTGGCGGCGGCTAAACCTAGCGGCAGCGGCGGCGGCGAGTCAGCAGGCGGCGAAGGGACTAGAGGCGATGGTGATGGGTTCTTGGAGGTGGACAACTGGTTCGGCAGCAGTAGCTTGCCGACGCAGCGGGCTCCTTCACCGGAGCGATCCCCTTTGCCCCCCTCGCCACCGGAGTGGGACATTGAGCGTTGTGCGGTGGCGGCCCTAGCATGCAAGATCAGGGCTTCAGGCGTTGGAGAAGGCCATCAGTGGGCTTCAGGGTTCGGCGGCGTGTGGTAAGATTTCTTCCCCTCCACCCCTCTCTTCATTGGATTCACTGGAAATTTTAGGGTTGTTAGATTGCATATAAACCTATCATGTTACAGTAGGGCTGTTAGATTTTAGGAAATTTTAGGGTTGTTAGATTTTAGGAGATTTTAGGGCAGTTTGATTTTAGGGCTTTGTTTACTGAAGATTATTGTTTGTTTACTCAAGTGTTGTAGCTGATATAGTTAATATCTTTTCTGTATAACATGTTTCAGTAGGAAATATAGCTCTGGGTTTATAGTTTTATGCATGAATGCTTTGTTTACTCCTTATTGACAGTGAAGATAGTGCTAATATCTTCTCTGAATAACATGTTACATTATTAAAACAGAATCAACCAAGCACTAATTCTCCTCAATTTTATGTAGTTTGGATGATGAGATATGGGAAATAAGGTACCATTTTCAAGGGAGAGACAACTTGGAGAGGACCATTTCTTTGTCAGAAATTACTTTTATGAACATGTTAGCACTGCTAGAGACTGAAGAGGGATATACTGAAGCTGACTACATGTTCTATATGAAAGAAGAAGGAAAGGGGGCAGCAGGAATGCAGGTTATTGACAGTGAAGATAGTGTGGAAGAGATGCTAGACTATTATGCTGAGCAGAAGGTGCTCAACATAACTGTAATTAAGGCTAATGAGCCTAATCCAGTAGAGTTTAACAGGTCAAATATTGTGGAGGAACAAGTGCCTATAAGTAATGTGGGGGATTCCAACATTATTTGTATAGATGAGGCAGGAGTATTGTTCCCTATTGCTGTTGAAGACACAATTGAAGAGCTGTATGCTGTGCCTATTGCTGTTGTAGAGCCAGGTCAAGAGTCTGCATATATTAACACACAACAGAGCATGAATTTGAAGAAAGCAAAGGGCAAAGAGAAAGTACAGGAAGATGTTGGCCCCTCTGATGATGAAGTGTTTTTTGATTTGAACTACTTTGAGGAGGAGGATGAAATCATTGAGAAGGAAGATGAAATCATTGAGGAGGAAGAGCATGACATAGGTAATGAGGAGGAAGATGAAATCATTGAGAAGCTGAAGCAGAAAAGGAAACAAAGAGAGGATCCTATGCATCACTTTGAAGGAGACACAGAAGTGGAAGAGATGTGTCCAGAGGCAGATGACTCAGACACAGAACCTGAGACACCTCTTTGTCAAACATTCAAGAAAGTAGGCAAAGCAGGCCCCACTACAAGATCACACCATGAAGCTGACATTGAGGTAATTCCTGATTTCATTCCATCTGATGATTCTGCTTGTTTCCCTGGGGACTATGGCATTAGTTATTCAGATGATGAGTCAGGTCTACCACTCCCTTGTGGAAGGAAGAGTCAAGCCAAGAGGGCCAGGACTAGGATCTGGTATGATGAGAGCAAGCCAGATGCTCATGACCAACTTTGCTTGAGTATGTGCTTCACTGATGTGTATCAGTTTAGAAGAGCACTTAGGAATTTTCATATCAGAATCCTTAGAAATTTCCAGTACCATAGGAACTGCAAGGATAGGATCATTGTGCATTGCACAAAAAGGGACAATGGGTGTCCTTTTTTCATGACTGCATCCACAATTGCTCATGAGAAGACATTCTGCATCAAGAAGATGCAGTTGTTGCACACTTGTGGTGCACATGGAGAAAAAACCAAAGTGACAGTTGACTGGATGGCCAGAACATGTGAGCAGCAACTGAGAGATAATCCAAGGGCTGGTGTTGATGCAATTTTAAAAAGAACAAAGACTAAGTATGGGCTGGAAGTGCCAAAGACCAAGGCCTATAGGGAAAGGTCATTGGCCATTGAAGTGGTGGAAGGTGACATGAAGAGACAATACACAAGGTTTAGGGATTATCTTCAAGTTGTGCTTGATACCAACCCTGGGAGCAGATGCATTGTGACTACCAGAGAGCTTGAGCTCCATCCTAGCCCAAATCCTAGGTTCCACTACATGTTCTACTGTCTGAATGCATCAAAAGAAGGTTTCTTGAATGGGTGTAGGCCCTTTATAGGTATTATATGTATTCCAAATTACTCCAATTCATTGCCCATATCTTGTACTTAATAATGCACTGATTTCACTACCCAATGCTTTAATACAGGTTTAGATGGTTGCTTAATCAAGCTTTCTACTGGGCAACAGATACTTGCAGCCACTGGTAGGGATGGGAATAACAACATATTCCCTATTGCAATTGGTATTGTTGATAAGGAGGACAAGGAAAGTTGGACTTGGTTTCTTAGCCAATTAAGAGCTTGCATTGGAGAGGGGAACAAGTGGGGCACATACACAATCATCTCTGATAGACAGAAGGTATATTTTTTATTTCACAATTGAATAAGCAATTTCTAGAAATAATAATTTGTTATACTTGCTGCAATTGTGAAGTAATATGATTAATAATTTGTAATACTTGCTGCAATTATGAAGTTATATGATTAATAATCTATATAATGACTTAAACAGGGGCTGTTGAATGCAATTCAAGCTGTGTTCCCACACTCACCTCAAAGATATTGTCTTAGACATATCTATGCAAATTTCCAGTCAGCTGGCTTCAGAAGTGAGGAGTTGAAGAAACATATGGACAATGCTGCATATTCATACACCAAGAATGGTTTTGAGGTTGCAATGAATGAACTGAGAAAGGAGGATAAAGATGCTTGGAAGTGGCTTTGTGATATCCCTAAAGAGACTTGGGCAAGGCATGCTATGGATCACACATGCAAGACAGACCTAGCAGTCAGCAATCTTAGTGAAGTATTTAACAAGATGGTACTAGATGTGAGGAACAAGCCAATAAGGAGCTGTGTAGATGGATTCAGAACTAAGTTGATGGTTAAGTACCAAGCAGTTAGACAGAAGACAGAGAAGAGTAAGTGGGAGATAACACCCACTTATATGGAGAAGTTGGAGGAGTCAAAGAAGTACTCAAGGCAATGCACTGCATACATGGCAGGTCCTGGTATTTGGAAAGTCACTAGTGGGGAGTCTACCTACTGTGTGAACCTTGATAAGTGGACCTGTGACTACAAGAAATGGGACCTATGTGGTTGACCATGTAACCATGTAGTTTCTGCCATTACAAGAGTGAAGGGACAGCCAGAAGACTATGTGCATGAGTTCTTCAAAAAAACCATTGTATAAGGAAACATACAAGCACATCATCTACCCTGTACCAGGGCCTGACTGTTGGCCTAGGACACCAAATGTTGACATAGATCCACCAGTGTTCAAAGAGAAGAAGGGCAGGAAGCAAACAACTAGGAGGAAGGGGCAATTTGAGGTCCCAACAAAGAAGGATACATCAAGGATGGCAACTATCACTGTCGGATTTCAGGTTCCGGCAAACCCTTAAGGTTCAAACTCTGGGGTGCGCGTGAAGGTTACGTCTTCTACCTCTCCGTCTCGCAAGGATCTAGACTACTGAAAGAACTGCACAAGAGGTACAAGGTTTATACTGGTTCGGGCCACCGTTGTGGTGTAATACCCTACTCCAGTGTGTGGTGGGTGGATTGCCTCTTGGGGATGATGATGACGAACAATACAAGGAAGAACAGCCTCGCCAGGGTCTGCTCTTGGCTGGGGCAATGAACTGCTGGGAGGAGTTCAGCCACCTTTCTCTCTCTCTCTCTATGCTTCCAACCTCTCTATCGAGCCTCCCCTTCCTTTTTTCCAACCCCCTTGCTCTGTGGGCGGCAGGTCCTATTTATAGAGGCCCTGGTCCTCTTCCCAAATATTGAGCAGGAAGGGAGCCAACAATGGCGGGCTAATTTGAAGGGGGGCAGCAAGTATCAGCTATCCTGACAAAAGTAGTCTTCGCCTGCACAAAGCTCTGGTGATGACGCCATCTTGGGCTCCACGGTGACCGCCGTCTCGTAGTCCTCCTGGTCTTGGTCTCATTGCACCGAAATGGCAACCTTTGCCTGATGCCTCGGTACTCCGCGGCTGCGCTTGCTCCCTTTGCACCAAAGAGGAAAGGAGGACGCTGCGCGGGCTGGCACCCGCCTGGTACCCTGAGTCGTCATGGCTTGCATCACGGGCACCTCGCGAGGTACCCCACCTTGATTTCTCCGCCTCCTTGTGAGCCAGCCTGATGAGGCCGCGCCTGGGGAAGCTCCGCGTCGTCCGCCCCGTGAGGCTTGGCCCCTCGCGAGGGTCTTGAGTCTTGTGTTGGTGAAGATGGGCCGTGTCGGGCCCCCTTTGAGCCACGCCGCAGGCCGCAAACAGGCAAGTCTGGGGACCCCCGTTCCCAGAACACCGACAGTAGCCCCCGGGCCCAAGGTGCGTCTAGACTTGGCCGTGCTGAGAGGAGAAAGGGCAAGGGCGAAGCACCATGGGCCCTAACAACCTGCGGCCTTGGGCGCCTCGTGGCAGTTGATTGGACGCAAGTGCTTCAGCAACCGCGCAGGTTGATAAAGGAGCGGCATCTGCCCAGACTTTGCCTTTTGCTTTCTCCGGTTGCTGCTCAGATCCCCTTTCTTGCGCCTCCCCTTTCTTCCTCCAAATTTCCAGATCTACTCCGGCTGCGTGACCTAAGAAGCCATGGCGCCTCGTCAGCCTCCGGCCGAAGCTTAGTACTCTCCTGCTCTGGACTTGCCGAGCGTGTCCGAGGCGGGCCTCGCCCGACTGTGCCGGATGGCGGCGGCGCAGGGCATCGACGGTGTGCAGGTGTTCAAGGCCGGCTCCGCCACTCCTGAGGGCCGAGGGAGCACCTTTTACCCTCTCTTTGTAAGCTCCATTGCTGCGGGCCTGGTGCCTCCCTTCTCCGAGTTTTTCTTCTCTGTCCTCCACCATTACAACTTGCAGGCTCTGCATCTCCACCCCAACTCCGTCCTTCTCCTGGTGATCTTCGCTTATTACTGCGAGGCTCATGTAGGGGTGCAGCCCTCAGTGGCCTTGCTGCGACACTACTTCTCCCTCTGGGTCTCTCGCGGTTCTCCTTCCGCGTGCGCAAGCTTCGTCGCGTATGGCGGCACCATTGCCATCTCGAATCCCGGGAAGAGGATCGAGGGCTTCAGGAGCAAGTGGGTCTTGGTAGATGCCGGGCGCATCCACCCTCGGCTGATCCTGCCCGCGGAACAGCCCGCGAGCTCCAGCGACTGGTGCCAGGCGGAGCTCACGGACCCCCGCGCGAAACTGGTGTTGGAGAAGATGGACGCGGACCTGAGGCCGGTCAGCACGGCAGCGGCGAAGTTGTCCGGTGCGTTGCTGCTGAGGGAGTTCCTGGAGCACCAGTTGGATCCACTCCGGCAGTACTCACCTCCGATTGGAGGCCTCATCCGAGCCCCGCGGCCTTGGGCGACGAAGATTTGGCCGCGGTCCTCCAATCTCTGGTTGGGGGCGAGGTGGCAAGGTTGGAGGGCGCTCCCAAGCCCTTGTTCCTTCACGACGACTAGGAGCAGGTGGTGGAGTCCATGCTCGTTTTCAATGGGGACGGGCCCGTGCCCGTGGAGGCTTCCGAGGGACTGGTGAACGTGTCCTCTGGCGACTCCAGCAAAGAGGAGGACGAGGAGGAGCGGGAAAAGGGGCCTGGCTCCGAGGCGACCGACGGAGAGTCGAGGGCTCCCTTCCCCCAGCGCAGGCCCCGTGATCTCTGCCTTTATTCGAGCGATGATGACGAGGACGGAGACGAGCAAGTTGGCAGGAGCTTGCCCCTGATCCCAAAGAAGGACAGGACCGGGCTGATCTCCCGCGGGTCTACCCCTGCCCCGAGGCAGTCTGCAGACGCGCCTTCTGCTTCCGAGGTTGACCCTTCCAGCCGGCTGTCAGGCTTCAAGTTTGGCCGGAGGCTGCCCGAGCTCACCGGCGATGACCCGTAAGTGCTTGACCCTTGTCTTTATTTCTTGTTGCGCTGCCGAGGCTTGACGTTCGCATCTCTTGAATAGGCTGGCGCCTGCAGCGAAGAAGCCGAAGGGGGCTCCTGAGGCTCCATCCGCGGCAGCGCCTCCACCTGTGGAGGGGAGTGACCGTGGCGCGCGGGCTTCTCCTGCCCGGTCGTCCTTGCGAGGCCTGGCCGAGCTGGCTGGGGCGATCTCAGCCCCCATGGCCCAAGTGACTCCTGTGGTTCCTTTGCCCACTGCCACCACCACAACCGCTGGGGCGCAGCAGGCTCCACCTCAGGACGCTGTGGTCTTGCCGTTGCCGCCTTCTTCCCCCGTTCCGCCGACTGTTGTTTCTCCAACTCCTCCTGCCGTCCTGGAGCGTGCTGTTGCTGGACTGGACCGGATGCGGCAGGATCTTCTTGCCGACCCTCACCTGGTGGCCGGGCGCTTGGAGCTAGCTTCAGGATGGATTCGCTCCGATGCCTCGATCCGGGCGGTGCTGGTTCAAGCCTCGAGGGCCTGCGACGAGGAGAGGCAGGCCGTCCTTGAGACGAAGGTTGCTCGTGACGCAGCCCTGGGGAGGTGGTTGAAGTCCGCGATCGCTGCAAGGCGCTGGAGGACAAGCTGCAAGGCCTGCGGGACCAACTCGCAAAAGAGGTTCGTCTTCGCCAGGAGCAAGAAGAAGGCATGAAGGCTCGCGAGGTGGCCATCATCTACCCTGTACCAGGGCCTGACTGTTGGCCTAGGACACCAAATGTTGACATAGATCCACCAGTGTTCAAAGATAAGAAGGGCAGGAAGCAAACAACTAGGAGGAAGGGGCAATTTGAGGTCCCAACAAAGAAGGATACATCAAGGATGGCAACTATCACTGTCGGATTTCGGGTTCCGGCAAACCCTTAAGGTTCAAACTCTGGGGTGCGCGTGAAGGTTACGTCTTCTACCTCTCCGTCTCGCAAGGATCTAGACTACTGAAAGAACTGCACAAGAGGTACAAGGTTTATACTGGTTCGGGCC
Organism: Triticum aestivum; assembly: GCF_018294505.1. Lineage (NCBI taxonomy): Eukaryota > Viridiplantae > Streptophyta > Magnoliopsida > Poales > Poaceae > Triticum > Triticum aestivum. The sequence goes on along the minus strand of NC_057809.1, from coordinate 372,134,166 downwards.
ACCGTTGTGGTGTAATACCCTACTCTAGTGTGTGGTGGGTGGATTGCCTCTTGGGGATGATGATGATGAACAATACAAGGAAGAACAGCCTCGCCAGGGTCTGCTCTTGGCTGGGGCAATGAACTGCTGGGAGGAGTTCAGCCACCTTTCTCTCTCTCTCTCTCTATGCTTCCAACCTCTCTATCGAGCCTCCCCTTCCTTTTTTCCACCCCCCTTGCTCTGTGGGCGGCTGGTCCTATTTATAGAGGCCCTGGTCCTCTTCCCAAATATTGAGCGGGAAGGGAGCCAACAATGGCGGTCTAATTTGAAGGGGGGCAGCAAGTATCAGCTATCCTGACAAAAGTAGTCATCGCCTGCACAAAGCTCTGGTGATGACGCCGTCTTGGGCTCCACGGTGACCTCTATCTCGTAGTCCTCCTGGTCTTGGTCTCGTTGCACCGAAATGGCAACCTTTGCCTGATGCCTCGATACTCTGCGGCTGCGCTTGCTCCCTTTGCACCAAAGAGGAAAGGAGGACGCTGCGCGGGCTGGCACCAGCCTGGCGCCCTGAGTTGTCATGGCTTGCGTCACGGGCACCTCGCGAGGTACCCCGCCTTGATTTCTCCGCCTCCTCGTGAGCCAGCCTGATGAGGCCGCGCCTCTGGAAGCTCCACGTCGTCCGCCCCGCGAGGCTTGGCCCCTCGTGAGGGTCTTGAGTCTTGTGTTGGTGAAGATGGGCCGTGCCGGGCCCCCTTTGAGCCACGCCGCAGGCCGCAGGCAGGCAAGTCTGGGGACCCCCGTTCCCAGAACGCTGACAATCACCTGCAACAACTACAATATGCAGAAACATAGGTACACCTACTGCCCTCAGCCCCTGAAGCCTCATCTTCAGGCAAGAAAGGACAAGCACAAGGTATGGAATATGCACACTGTTGTCATTGTTTTAATCATTTGATTCATCCTAATTGTAGGGCTATGATGTGTGCTTTCTTAGACAACCAGAACTCACTACCATGGAGCTGGGGGAAGTTCTACTGCCACTTCACAGCCTGCAACCAGTGCACCACCTGCTGCATCTACTAGGGTTGGAAGAACAACTGCTACTGGTCATTCCCAGCCTGCTACATGTACCAGGGGAAGAAAATCAACTGCTACTGGTCATTCCCAGCCTGCTATATCTACCAGGGGAAGAAAATCAACTGCTGCTTCTACTGGTCCTGCCCAGCCTGCTGCTTCTACAAGGCCAAGAAGAACAACTGCTGCTTCTAGAAGGGCAAGCATCACCAGTGATGCTTCTACTACTCCTTCCCAGGTTGCCACAAGAGCTTCAGGTTCAAGCAATGCAGCCAGCAGGAGAGGTGGAAGGCCCTACATGGCACCTAGGGCTGCAACTACAATAGAGGGAGCAACAGTAGGGTCTAAAAGGAAGAGGTTCCAGAGCACAAGGATGAGGGGTTACTTTTATGCCAGTGGCAACTAGTCAGTGCACAATTTGGCTGTTGTCTTTTGAACTGCCTGCCTTAAGTATTTCTAAATTTCAGAAACTATGCCCGAGAACTGCTATGTGTGAACTGCTATGTGTAATCAGTATTTAGCCTGAGAACTGCTATGTGTGAACTATGCTTGAGAACTTGTTTGTGTTACCATGCTAAGTTTGAGAACTTGTATGGATGATAACTCTTATGGTTGAGAACATGTTTGTTTCATCAACAATGTACTTGTTTGATTTTATGCTTTTTGCTATTCTATGAGATTTTGGCATTTGATGGTTAGTTTGGAGTGGTGGTTTTGTCGAGCCCGAGCCACCCTAAAGCCTAAATGATAGGTTGAGTGGCTTTGTCGAGCCAAAGCCACCTTGAAGACTAAATGGTGGTTTCGGTGGTTTTGTCGAGCCCAAGGCATTCTAAAGCCTAAATGATAGGTTTAGGGTTGTTTTGTCGAGCCCAAGCCACCCTAAGCCTGAATGATAGGTTTAGGGTGTTTTTGTCGAGCCCGAGCCACCCTAAAGCCTGAATGATAGGTTTAGGGTGTTTTTGTCGAGCCCAAGCCACCTTGAAGATTAAATGGTGGTGTGGTTGGTTTTGTCGAGCCCAAGCCACCATACAGCCTAAATGATAGGTTTAGGGTGGCTTTGTCAAGCCCAAGCCACCCTAAAGCCTAAATGAGCCTAAATGATAGGTTAAGAGTGTTTTTGTCGAGCCAAAGCCACCTTGAAGATTTAATGGTGGTTTGGGTGGTTTTGTCGAGCCCAAGCCACCATACAACCTAAATGATAGGTTTAGGGTGGCTTTGTCGAGCCCAAGCCACCCTAAAGCCTAAATGATTGTTTTAGTTGGCTTGGGTTAAAATTCAGTTTAGTTAAAATTCAGAGCCAATTAAGGAGGACAAGGAAAGTTGGACTTGGTTTCTTAGCCAATTAAAAGCCTACCTAACACCATTAATCTATTTCCTACCTACCAGCCACCATTTCTACTATATAAGGCACCCCCCAATTGCCACACACAACATTCAAACCCAAACACAATCACTTCTCCTCCCCCAGCCGCTAGAGCAAACCCTTTGAGAGATGGATCTTGGAGAGGTTGTCGATGAAGAAGAACAGGTGCTCAGGGCCAGGCGTAGAGAGGCAAGAAGGAGGGAGAGAAGGCAACTAGCTCAGCGGATCCTTGCAGCATGCAACCGCAAAGACATGGAGCAGTTCGTGGAGGCATTCCCAGTTGGCTCCAACCCTACTGATGATGATATCATCTACTGGGCAAGGAGGAGGGCCAATTTCCATCCTTTTCAGGTTACTAGGATGAGGTGGAGTAGGATTATGTACCCAGATGAATGATATGTTAAGTTTCACTGCTCCTAGATCTACCTTGCTATCTATCTATGTATCAAATCAGTTGATGAGTGCAATGTAATAAATCCTAGATGGTGAGTGCACTATGCATATTTTTGGATTATTAGGATTCTGTACCCTATAGGTTAAATGCATATTTTTGTGCTTTATGTGATCAACAATTTACATCATGTAAGCATTTGCCCAATTTGGCCATGCCCAGTTGGTCTTGACCATTCACCATGTAGTCCAAAGAAGCAGATTCATAATAGCATAGCTCTTACTATAGAAAGCTAACAACATTACATAACAGGGGTAGTTTTGCAGCTAGTCATTACATACATTACATAAATTAACTGGAGGTAGTTATGCAGATAAACATCACAGTCATTACATAACTAGGGGATTCCCAAAATATACAACCCCAAGGCCAGCTATATTGTTCCAAGGCCACATATTAGCTTAACATAACTGAGGTGATGAACAACATTGTTCACTCATCAAGGATTGACTTGATCTTGGCAAGCTTGTCCTTGTTGCCATGACCAGCTTTCATAAGATCACCCACCAGAAACTCCAGCTTCTTCTTCTCCTCTATCAGCCAGTCCCTCTCTTTCTTCATCTCATCCCTCTCCTTCCTTGTGTTCCTAATGATCTCCCCCTGAGACCTAAGAATGCACTTCATCTCCTTCAGCTCCTGAGCCAGCTTCTCCATCTGCTTCATCTTGCCAAAGTCAGCACTATCCTTCTCCTTGCTGATAGCTAGCTTCTCCATGTCCTTGTCCACATCCATCTGCTTCTGCTTGAACTATTCATCAATCATGACCCTGTTGTTCTGATCTGCCCAATCAAACATCTTGGTGACTTCCTCAACCAGCTGACTGTACTGATCCCCAAGTGTATCCAACTGCTTGTTCACCTTGTCCAACTCTTTCTTATACTTAGCATGGTCAATCACTCTGCCACAATTCTCCTCATGAGACATCTCCCATATCTTCTCCAAACATCTTTCCATAATAGAAGGCCATGGGGCATCAACCCACTGAGCAACTCCACAGTCAATACCATCCTGCATCAAGTATTAGAAAATAAAGATGCTAACTTCAAAAAGAAAATAGATGAGATATCCAGTGATTCAGTCATACTTGCAGATACAATAGACATTCAGGAAACATCAAGTTCAAATCAATGTCCTAAACATGTTTCATTTACTCAATTTACTGACACAAACTGATGCTTGCAAAATCACTGTTAAAAACATGTTTCATCAACTACAGACAGTCCAAAATGACTGAATTTACTGAATTTACTGCAGACTAACAACCACTAACACAATTAACTAAATTTACTGACAGCAACTACAGACAGTCCAAATTTACTACATACTAACTACCAAATTTACTGCAAACAGTGCAAATTTACTGCATACAAACTAACATTTGATTGTTGCAACTGCAGATAGTCCAAATTAACTGAATTTACTGCAGACTAACTACCATTAACACAATTAACTGAATCTGCAGACTAACTACCACTGAATTTACTGACCTGAGGAACAACACATCCATAGAACCTCCTCCCAGTGTCCCTTCCTTCAAATGCAACATATTTCATGCATGGGGCCAAGTGCAGTCTACATGTGATGCTTGCATCTGCAACTCTACCACAGAAGGATGCATCTATAGTGGTGCCAGGGTTTGCCTGCATTGTAGCACACTAGTGAACCGCAGAAAAGATAGGAACTGCTCCAAACATGGTCTCAAATCAAAGAACACTTGAACCCTAACCCTAGGTGCAAAGCAGATATCTTACCCAGTGCTGCTCTAGATCCATGCCGAGCAGCTCCTCCTCATCGCTGCTCTCCTCTCCATCCTTCCACGATGGCATCTTCTACGGCGGGGAGGGAACCGTGCCTCCGGCGGCGGCGAACAACTCCGGCGGCGGCAACAGGGGACAGAGCAGAGGAGTGAGAGTGAGAGTGTGTGCGAGTGGAGTGGAGTGTGAGCGGCGGGGAGTGGGGGCTCTGTTTTGTACCGCGTGCCCTAACGGCCGTCAAGCCACTCGCCGTCTGGCCTCGCCCATGTGGCACCTGACGGGTGGGCCAGCCTAGTCAGAAATCGTGTTAACTGCGGCAGACCAGTCATTTGTTTTTATTGAGAAAATTTACAAGTCAAGTGGTGGATTTTTGGGATGCGCAACAAATGTGGTGGCAATTGGATGCTTCAACTTCAAATGTGGTGGTTTTTTGCAATTCACTACCTTCCCTCGCGCCGCCAGAAACCCGGTGCCTGATCCCGATCCCCTCTCCCTCACGAGCACCTCTCCTTCTCCTTCCCATTCTCGAGCTCCCCTCCACCTCGCGACCAGCCGCCCCGACGAACCTCGCCGCTGGCGACCACCCAGGCCAGAGCTCCCGCCGCTGCGCCATGGATGGCCCCGACCTCCTCGTCCCACCATCTAGCCACTGAGCCTGCATAGGCCTCATCGCTTTTCTCCTCTGCGCCAAGGCCACGGCCTCGCCGGCCGGCCATCGGAGTCACCGCCCGGACCGTGCCTCCTCCCGGGCGCCTCCCTCTCCTGCAAGGCCGCCCCTCGCCTTGCCATCGTCGAGCTGGCCGCTTCTTCCCTGTCGCGAGCCTCGTCGCCGGAGTGCCTCACCATGCCGCCCTCATGGCGAGCTTCCCGCGTCCGCGGCCTCCCTGCCTACAAGCACCCAGCGCCGCCGCCCGTCAACCTCCTCTACTCCAGCCGTGGACAGCCCTTGCCCGAGACACACCTTCGTCCTGGCCATGGTTTCCCTGACCTCTTCCCGCGTGTGGCCCTGCCTCGTTTGACCACCACCATCTCCTCAGTGCTGCTGTTGCCCTCTGCTGCTCTCCCTTGAGCGCGCTCGCTCAATTGCCTCCTTGTTGCCGCCCAACCGAGGCCTTGTGATGTTTCATTTCGGAACATAAGACCATCAAGACCGGCAAGACCCAGACTCCGAACGCCAAGTACAACTACAAACCCGAAGAACTCGGATGCATCAAGTCCCCGAGGAGACCCGTTTTTCGTCAAGTTCGACTACATTGTGACGCGTCAAGTACCTCTACCGCTATCTTCAGAATCCCAAGAACGCCAACTATCTCGACGGCGGGCACCTAGAACAACTACCGACGCCGAAGACCCATGAACCAAAACCATCAAGTTTGACTACCGTTGACGTGCACTTCGCCAAGTACCACGCCGTTTTGGAAGACCCCTGAACATCAAGTTCTCTGCCATGAATGGTTACAACGTTGTGGATCCGGCAAGTACCCTCTTTGGATCACCAAGTTGAACTACCGATGACATATACCACTACCGTCGCCAAGATCGCGAGAACCTCTACTTCCTCCTCGAAACATTTACGACTTCCGTCGCCGAAGACCCGTGTACCACTACTTCCATCTACGAACCCAAACCATCCAGATTGCACGCTTCGAAGGTATAACCACCGAGACGACTGCCCGTGGACCGAATGCATGTGTTGTTTGTGATGCATCCTATGTTTGCACCATGTCCGAATTGTCACTCGTTTCCATACCACTAACCCGTGGGAACCCGGTAGTCGGGAGCGCCCCACCATCTTGCTCAACTCACTCACGCCCTTTCTTTTGCACCGGCATCTCAATCAGGTTACCAGAACCGGAATGTTGTCGTGGCACCATTTCTGTTGTCGTTGCCGTGGCACCCCTTTCGTTTCCGCCATGATGACAAATGCTTCATAACATGTTCGTGTCAACTTTTAACAAAAATTGCATAAAACTTGCACATGTCATCCGCATCATGATAATAACATTTAAAATGTTTAAAATTGTTGTTGCATTAAATTGCTAATGCACATGAGGATTTACCGGAATTGTTGTTTGTTATTTGCGGCCTCATTTAAACTTGCCTAAATAGTTAGTTTACTTATGCCTCATCTCTTGCCATGTTAACCAACATTTAATTTTGTTGAGTACCTAACCGGGAGTGAACTAAATAATCGAATGTGGTGTTTCGTCAATATGCAACTAGTTGCATATTGAGTTCCACTTAACTTGTAGTATTGTTTGTTGCACTTTGCCATGCCATGAATCATTAAACCGGACATGCATCATCCTTGATTGTGCATCATGCCATGTTTATGTCATGGTTGTTTACTATGTTGCTTGCTTCTTTCCGATTTTCTTCTCTCATTAGCTTCAGTTTCATTCCGGAGTTGTGAGGATTTGTTCAACTACGTTGGGTCGTCTACTTCTTAGTCTCGTTCTTCTTCCTTGCGGGATCTCAGGCAAGATGACCATACCCTCGAAATCACTTCTATCTTTGCTTGCTAGTTGTTCGCTCTATCGTTATGTCGCCCTACCTACCACTTGTTATATCATGCCTCCCATGTTTCCATGTCAAGCCTCTAACCCACCTTCCTATCCAAACTGTTGTTTGGCTGTGTTACTGCTTTTTCTCAACCCCTGTTATAGCGTTGCTAGTTGCAGGTGAAGTTGAAGTTTGTTCCATGTTGGAACATGGATATGTTGGGATATCGTAATATCTCTTATTTTTAATTAATGCATCTATATAATTGGTAAAGGGTGGAAGGCTCGGCCTTTTGCCTGGTGTTTTGTTCCACTCTTGCCGCCTTAGTTTCTGTCATACCGGTGTTATGTTCCTTGATTTTGCATTCCTTACGCGGTTGGGTGTTATGGGAACCCCTTGACAGTTCGCCTTGAATAAAACTCCTCCACCAAGGCCCAACCTTGGTTTTAACATTTGCCACCTAAGCCTTTTCCCTTGGGTTCCGTGGACTCAAGGGTCATCTTTATTTTAATCCCCCGGGCCAGTGCTCCTCTGATTGTTGGTCCAAACTGGGCGATGTCTGGCGCCCCCTGGGCAACCAGGGTCTATGCCAACTCGACGTCTGGCCCATAAGGTGTGCCCTGAGAACGAGATACGTGCGAATCCTATCGGGATTTGTTGGCACATCGGGCGGCTTTGCTGGTCTTGTTTTACCATTGTCGAAATGTCTTGTAACCGAGATTCCAAGACTGATTGGGTCTTTCCAGGAAAAGGATTATCCTTCGTTGACCGTGAGAGCTTGTGATGGGCTAAGTTGGGACACCCCTGCAGCGTATAAACTTTCGAGAGCCGTGCCCGCGGTTATGTGGCAGGTGGGAAATTTTTAATATCGGGTTGTAGAGAACTTGACACTTGACTTAATTAAAATGCATCAACCGCGTGTGTAGCCGTGATGGTCTCTTTTCGGCGGAGTCCGGGAAGTGAACACGGTCTTGTGTTATGCTTGCACGTAAGTAGTTTCAGGATTACTTCTTGATCACTTATAGCTTCTCGACCGTTGCGTTTCTTCTATTCTCGCTCTTATTTGCGTATGTTAGCCACCATATGTGCTTAGTGCTTACTGCAGCTTCACCTCCTTACCTTACCCTACCCATAAGCTTAAATAGTCTTGATCTCGCGGGTGTGAGATTGTTGAGTCCTCGTGACACACGGATACTTCCAAACGGTTGCAGGTGCTGAGGATACCAGTGCAGGTGATGCTACCGAACTCAAGTGGGAGTTCGATGAGGATCTGGGTCGTTACTATGTTTAGTTTCCTGATGATCAGTAGTGGAGCCCAGTTGGGACGATCAGGGATCTAGCATTTGGGCTTTATCTTCCTTTTTATTCAGTTTTGACCGTAGTCGGTCTTTGAGTGTATTTGGATGATGTTTGTTTATGTATTCTGTGAAGTGGCAAGTGTAAGCCAACTCTTTATCCCTTTCTTATTCAATACATGGGATTGGGTGAGGATTACCCCTCTTGCGACAAAACTACCATGCGGCTATGCCTCTAAGTCATGCCCCGACACGTGGGAGATATAGCCGCATTGTGGGTGTTACACATCCCCAAGCTTAGGGTCTTGTCACTCCTTATTCTCCTCATATCGACATCTCACCCAAAACTTGAAAACTTCAATCACACAAAACTTAACGAAACATTGTGAGATAGGTTAGTATGATAAAGAGCAAACCATTCCACTTTTGGTAATGTCAAAGACAATATTCATAATTGTTCTCACACAATTCCTACTTTAGCATATCATTTCCACAATTTATATTGAGCAATATAAGCCATGGAAACTAGAAAACCAGCAAACTATGCATTGAAAACAGAATCTGTAAAAAACAGAACAACCTATAGTAATATGTACTCCAACCATACTTCTGCTACTCCAATAATTCTAAAAAATTAGGAAAACCTGAGAAATTTGTCTGTTAATCTTCTACAAAAATAATCAGCATTTTATAGCGCTTCTGTTAAAAACGAGAATTGTCTTCCTGAGCGCAAAAGTTTCGGTTTTGCAGCAAGATCAAATCAACTAACACCCAACATGATCACAAAGGCTTTACTTGGCACTTTATTGAAACAAAAGCTATAAAGCATGATTACTACAGTAGCATAATCATGTGAACACACAAAAACAGTAGGTAAAAGTGTTGGGTTGTCTCTCAACAAGCGCTTTTCTTTCATGCCTTTTAAGCTAAGCATGATTATTTCAATGATGCTCGCATAAAAGATAAGAATTGAAACATAACAAGAGCATCATGAATCACATGGCAAGCACATTTAAGCCTAACCCACTTCCTATGCATAGGGATTTTGTGTGCAAAAAACTTATGGGAACAAGAATAAACTAGCATAGGAAGGCAAAACAAGCAAAACTTCAAGATTTTTAACACATCGAGAGGAAACTTGATATTATCGCAATACCTACAAGCATATGTTCCTCTCTCATTGTAATTTTCAGTAGCATCATGAATGAATTCAACAATATAACTATCACATAAAGCATTCTTTTCATGATCCACAAGCATAGAAATTTTATTACTCCCCACATAAGCAAATTTCTTCTCATCAATAGTGGTGGGAGAAAACTCAACAAAATAACTATCATGGGATTGAAAATTAAAAACATGATGACAAGTTTCATGGTTATAATTATTCAATATAGCATACATGTCATCACCATAATCATCATAGATAGCAACTTTGTTTTCATATTCAATTGCAACCTCCTCCAAAATAGTCGATTCATCATTAAATAAAGTCATGACCTCTCCAAATCCACTTTCATCAATATAATCATCATAAATAGGAGGCATGCAATCATCATATGAAATTTTCTCATCAAAACTTGGGGGACTAAAAATATCATATTCATCAAATATAGCATCTGCAAGCTTATGGATTTGCATATCATTAGCATCATGGATATTCAAAGAATTCATACTAACAACATTGCAATCATGCTCATCATTAAAATATTTCATGCCAAACATTTTATTGACTTCTTCTTCTAACAATAGAGCACAATTTTCCGATCCATCATTTTCACGAAAGACATTATAACGATGAATAATATGATGCAACCTCAATTCCATTTTTTGTAGTTTTCTTTTTATAAACCAAACTAGTGATAAAACAAGAAACTAAAAGATTTAATTGCAAGGTATAAAGATATACCTTCAAGCACTCACCTCCCCAGCAACGGTGCCAGAAAAGAGCTTGATGTCTACTACACAACTTTATTCTTGTAGACACGTGTTGGGCCTCCAAGCGCAGAGTTTTGTAGGACAGTAGCAATTTTATCTCAAGTGGATGACCTAAGGTTTATCAATCTGTGAGAGGTGTAGGATGAAGATGGTCTCTCTCAAATGACCCTGCAACCAAATACAAGCAATCTCTTGTGTCCCCAACACACCCAATACAATGGCAAATTGTATAGGTGCACTAGTTCGGCGAAGAGATGGTGGTAAAAGTGTAATATGGAGAGTAGATATTAGTTTTTGTAATCTGAAATTATCAAAACAGCAAGGTAACTAATAGTAAACAAAAACAAAAATGGTGTTGCAATGCTTGAAAACAAGGCCGAGGGTCCGTACTTTTGCTAGTGCAACCTCTCAACAATGCTAACGTAGTTGGATCATATGATTATCCCTCAAAGTGTAACGAAGAATCAGTCCCGAGTTCCTATCAACGGAGAACAAAAGATAGGAATTGTTTGTAGGGTACGAAGCCACCTCAAAGCTATTCTTTTCGTTCGATCTATTCAATAGTTCGTACAAAAATAAAGCAAAGCTATTTTTTCTGTTCGATCTATCCTAGAGTTCCTACTAGAATAGCACCAAAGCATATTCATATTCATAATACTCAATCCACACAAAGAACTACAAAGAGTGCCCCAAGATTTCTACCGGAGAAACAAAGACAAGAACGTGCATCAACCCCTATGCATAGATTACCCCAATGTCACCATGGGAATCCGCAAGTTGAGTGCCAAAACATATATCAAGTGAATCAATACGATACCCCATTGTCACCACGAGTATTCATACCGCAAGGCATATATCATGTGTTCTCAAATATGAACATTCAATCCGACATGACAAAACTCAAAGGGTAAAGATTCAATTCATCACAACAAGAGTATAGTGGGGAGAAACATCATATGATCCGACTATATTAACAAAGCCCATGATATAGATCATGAGAGAGAGAGAGATAAATCACATAGCTACTGGTACAAACCCTCAGCCCCGAGGGTGGACTACTCCCACCTCATGATGGTGGCCGCCGGGATGATGAAGATGGCCACCGGAGATGATTCCCCCCTCCGGTAGGGTGCCGGAATGAGTCTAGATTGGTTTTCAGTGCCTACGGCAGCCCTGCGGTGGCGGAACTTCTGATCTAGGTTAAACCCCAAGGGTTTCGGAATATTTGGGAATTTATAGTGCAAAGAGGGGGTGCGGGAGGCCACCGAGGTGGGCACAACCCACCTGGGCGTGCCAGGGGGCCCCCAGGTGCAGCTCTGGCCCAATGGGTTCCTTCTAGTCCAAAAAAATCTCCGTAAAGTTTCATTGCATTTGGACTCCGTTTGATATTGATTTCCTACGGTGTAAAAAACAAGCAAAAAATAGCAACTAGCACTGGGCACTGGGTCAATAGGTTAGTCCCAAAAAACGATATAAAGTTGCAATAAAATGATTGTAAAATACCCAAGAACGATAAAATAATAGCATGAATACTTCATAAATTATAGATACGTTGGAGACGTATCAAGGGTTAAATTATGTGGCACCTCTTTTCGGCGTTGCGAGGGGCTGTGGTGTTGGGTATGCCGGCGGAAAACTCTCCGCCTCTGTTGTTCCGGGTTGTACGCCGGGCTTCATGCTGTTGTTTCTTCAAAATAAAGTTTGGATCCAAGTAAGCTAAAGGGTGGGAAAACCTTACTTTCCGGGTCACTTGCCAAATTTTCTGTCTTGGTAAGGGCTCTGAGTCAGAGGAAATAATAGTTAACTCTATAGCATCTGCCTCAAGTATGGAGTGGTAGACGTCAGGAGACGTGGGGACCGGATTATCTTGGTCAAGCTTGTAGCTGAGGACTTGGTTCTCAATGTTATCAGCGCATATGCCCCGCAAGTAGGCCACAATGAGAACACCAAGAGGGAGTTCTGGGAAGGCTTGGAAGACATGGTTAGGAGTGTACCGATTGGTGAGAAGCTCTTCATAGGAGGAGACCTCAATGGCCACGTGGGTACATCTAACACAGGTTTTGAAGGGGCGCATGGGGGCTTTGGCTATGGCATCAGGAATCAAGAAGGAGAAGATGTCTTAAGCTTTGCTCTAGCCTACAACATGATTGTAGCTAACACCCTCTTTAGAAAGAGAGAATCACATCTGGTGACTTTTAGTAGTGGCCAACACTCTAGCCAGATTGATTTCATCCTCTCGAGAAGAGAAGATAGGTGTGCGTGCCTAGACTGTAAGGTGATACCTGGGGAGAGTGTTGTACCCCAGCATAAGCTGGTGGTTGCTGACTTCCGCTTTCGGATTCGTGTCCAGCGGGATAAGCGTGCCAAGGTCGCTAGAACGAAGTGGTGGAAGCTCAAGGGGGAGGTAGCTCAGGTGTTCAAGGAGAGGGTATTTAAGGAGGGCCCTTGGGAGGAAGGAGGGGATGCGGACAATGTGTGGATGAAGATGGCGACTTGCATTCGTAAGGTGGCCTCGGAGGAGTTTGGAGTGTCCAGGGGAAGGAGAAGCGAAGATAAGGATACCTGGTGGTGGAATGATGATGTCCAGAAGGCGCTTAAAGAGAAGAAAGATTGCTTCAGACGCCTATACCTGGATAGGAGTGCAGACAACATAGAGAAGTACAAGATGGCGAAGAAGGCCGCAAAGCGAGCTGTTGGTGAAGCAAGGGGTCGGGCATATGAGGACCTCTACCAACGATTAGGCACAAAGGAAGGTGAAAGGGACATCTATAAGATGGCTAAGATCCGGGAGAGGAAGACGAGGGATATTGGCCAAGTCAAATGCATCAAGGACAGAGCAGGCCAACTCTTGGTGAAGGACGAAGAGATTAAGCATAGATGGCGGGAGTACTTCGACAAGCTGTTCAATGGGGAGAATGAGAGTTCTACCATTGAACTGAATGACTCCTTTGATGAGACCAGCATGCGTTTTGTGCGGCGCATCCAGGAGTCTGAGGTGAAGGAGGCTTTAAAAAGGATGAAAGGAGGCAAGGCGATGGGCCCTGATTGTATCCCCATTGAGGTGTGGAAAGGTCTCGGGGACATAGCGATAGTATGGCTAACCAAGCTTTTCAACCTCATTTTTCGGGCAAACAAGATGCCAGAAGAATGGAGACGGAGTATATTAGTACCAATCTTCAAGAACAAGGGGCATGTTCAGAGTTGTACTAATTACCGTGGAATTAAGCTGATGAGCCATACAATGAAGCTATGGGAGAGAGTCATTGAGCACCGCTTAAGAAGAATGACAAGCGTGACCAAAAATCAGTTTGGTTTCATGCCTGGGAGGTCGACCATGGAAGCCATTTTCTTGGTACGACAACTTATGGAGAGATATAGGGAGCATAAGAAGGACTTGCATATGGTGTTCATTGACTTGGAGAAGGCCTATGATAAGATACCGCGGAATGTCATGTGGTGGGCCTTGGAGAAGCACAAAGTCCCAGCAAAGTACATTACCCTCATCAAGGACATGTACAATAATGTTGTGACAAGTGTTCGAACAAGTGATGTCGACACCGATGACTTCCCGATTAAGATAGGACTGCACCAGGGGTCAGCTTTGAGCCCTTATCTTTTTGCATTGGTGATGGATGAGGTCACAAGGGGTATACAAGGAGATATCCCATGGTGTATGCTCTTTGCGGATGATGTGGTGCTAGTTGACGATAGTCGGACGGGGGTAAATAGGAAGTTAGAGTTATGGAGACAAACCTTGGAATCGAAAGGGTTTAGGCTTAGTAGAACTAAAACCGAGTACATGATGTGCGGTTTCAGTACTACTAGCTGTGAGGAGGAGGAGGTTAGCCTTGATGGACAGGTGGTACCTCGGAAGGACACCTTTCGGTATTTGGGGTCAATGTTGCAGGAGGATGGGGGTATTGATGAAGATGTGAACCATCGAATCAAAGCCGGATGGATGAAGTGGCGCCAAGCTTCTGGCATTCTCTGTGACAAGAGAGTGCCACAAAAGCTAAAAGGCAAGTTCTACAGGACAGTGGTTCGACCCGCAATGTTGTATGGCGCGGAGTGTTGGCCGACTAAAAGGCGACATGTTCAACAGTTAGGTGTGGCGGAGATGCGTATGTTGAGATGGATTTGTGGCCACACGAGGAAGGATCGAGTCCAGAATGATGATATACGAGATAGAGTTGGGGTAGCACCAATTGAGGAGAAGCTTGTCCAACATCATTTGAGATGGTTTGGGCATATTCAGCGCAGGCCTCCAGAAGCTCCAGTGCATAGTGGACGGCTAAAGCGTGCGGAGAATGTCAAGAGAGGGCGGGGTCGACCGATTTTGACATGGGAGGAGTCCGTTAAGAGAGACCTGAAGGATTGGAGTATCGACAAAGAGCTAGCTATGGACAGGGGTGCGTGGAAGCTTGCTATCCATGTGCCAGAGCCATGAGTTGGTTGCGAGATCTTATGGGTTTCACCTCTAGCCTACCCCAACTTGTTTGGGACTAAAGGCTTTGTTGTTGTTGTTGTATAGCATCTGCCTGGCAGGTCTCCGCATCATCCTGAGAGAGGTCAGCGTCAATAAGATGTACAAAAAAGAAGTCAAGAGAAATGAGTTCTACCTCCGACTCATCGTTCAGTGCAAATAGCTCTGTTGTGTCTGTTTTCTTCTTTGCGGGTTTCTTGGGAGCTTTGGTCTTTCCCTGGCCTTTTTGGCCGGCTTATCTTGAAGCTTCTTGTTCCAAAAGGGAGAGTCGGCTTGAAGAGATCAATATAATAAGGTAGGAGCAACATATGAGAATAATTAATAAAGTAAAAAAGGGCTTCAATTACTTACATCTAGAGCCGGGTTAAGAGTATAGAAGGGGCTCAGCCCCGTTTTGCTGCAGTTTTCTAGAGTTTCTCCAAGTAAAGACATGGTCATTTTGTTGAGATCCTTTTCTTCAAGGCATGTTGAGTTATACCGCAAGGGGTCGTTCACATTGCTTGTGTATGTGCACGTTAAGCCGGGGTGGCGGATTAAAGGCAAGATCCTCCAGCTAACCCAGCACCGAACCAAGTCAACAATGGTCAAGCCGTTTTCCATCAAGGCTCTTATCTTGGTAAAATTGGGTCCATATTTGGCCCGTTCAGCGGAGCTGATCCGGTCTGGGAGTGGGTGCCTTGGGTTGAGCCGGTAGATAAGGAAACCCGGTAGAGGATTCTCACCCGCCAGAGAGGTGTCTTGGCAAGAAAACCAAGTCTGGTTCCAGTCTTTGGGGTGACTGGGAAGCGCAGCTGAAGGAAAGACGGCATCTCTTCGTCTTTGGATAGAAATTCCACCCAGCTCAAGACTGGGCCCATCTGTCATCTCTATTTCGCGGTTCAAATAATACTATTCCCTGAAGAGGTCAACGCTGGCCTCCTCTTGAAGGTATACTTCACAAAAGACTTGAAAATTGCATATGTTGGAGACTGAATTGGGTCCGATCTCTTGAGGGTGAAGCTGATAGAACTTCAGGACATCACGGAAGAATTTTGAGTCGGGCGGTGAGAAGCCTCGGAGCATGTGATCAGAGAAAACTATAACTTCTCCTTCCTTTGGTTGAGGTGGAACCTCAGCTCCTTGAACCCACCAATAGATGACATCCTTAGATGGTAAAACACCCATGGCAGCAAACTCTTGGAGAGTCTGTTCTGTGACATTGGAAATGACCCACTCGCAGGAGGTGATGGTCTTAGTCATTTTTGATCAGGTGAAAACCTAGAAAGGAAATCATGGCGGGTCAAATTTGTGATGATGAGCAACCTGATGGTTGAACAAAATGAAGTTATTATACTGAATTGGTTATGTGCAAGGATTGGTGAGCTGCTTAATGGTTGCATAAAATAAAATAGCATGATTAAACCGGCAAGGTACGAGCCGGGTAATATCAAGCTTGCATAAATACTGGCAGTTTAAACAATTTATAAGCTAAGACGACTAGCATTTGGTGGGTTATGTCACATCCCTAGCTCTGGTATGACCTAGGCTAGCCCTTCATGTTTGCATCATGTTTAAATTCCATTTAAATTTGAAATGGGGATTTGTGAAACCCTCAGAATCATTTCTGAAAATGACCCAAGTAAAAATTGCTCCAAAAGGGTCCAAGAAAATGCTCATGTTGCTCTCTGAAAATATTGGACAGAGATAAAAATCAAACCGATATTTTAAAGAGCTCATAAGTATTTATTTTGGGCATTTGGAATTAATCCAGTATTTATTTGCGTTGGATAAATATTTTTATATATACAAAATATTGTCCAATAATTCTAAATTTTGGTGAGGGGCTTTGGATTAATTCATTAGGTCCCTGCAAATTTGACAGAATTAAATAAAGTGATTTGGTATTTTTATTAAATCAAAACAAATGTCGGAAAATAGAAAACAAAAACAAAATAGAAAAAAAGGAGGAACTACCTGGACTTACCTGGGCCACTTGCTGGCCTGGCACTATGCAGCCAACCGGCCCAGCTATGCGGCCCAACTGGCCCAGCTCGCCTCCTCCTCTGTCTTCTTCCTCGCGCCTACTGGCAGAGGCGCGTGCCCGTGCCGCGCACGCACGCGCACCGCCACCTCCTGCCTGCCTGATGCCACCCCGACGCCGCTACGAGCGCCACGACACCCTGGAGGCCCCTCTCTCCTCTCCCTCACTCGCTTCTCTCTCTCCCCTCCTCTGTCTTGCTCTCTTCACCACGCCCGAGCGCTGCCGTCGCCACCGCTCGCCATTACTGCGCCCACTGCCACGGCCTCGCCTCTCCGACAAGCCCAAGAGCTTCACCGCGTCCTCCTCGTCCTCTCCACCAAGACACGCACCTCGGGAGGCCCCGGAGCGCCGCCTCGCCGTCGTCTTCACTTCCGGCTGCCGGAGATCGCCCACGCCGTTCTGCTCGCGTTCGACCTTCCCCGAGCTCGCTGAAGACCTCACCGGATTCGCTGTGAGCTTCTGCTCTGCTTCCCCCTCTCCATTCCGCCGTTTCCGTGTCATAGCCCTGCTACCAACGCAACCGCGAGCTCCTCGCCGCCGTCCGTGCCGCCGCCATCGCGCTAGCCGCCGCAGCTCGCAACCGCGTGCGTCACAGTGCTCCTGGTGACTCCAGGAGGCCGTAGAGGCCCTCCGCAGCTCCTGCCGTGCCCCGCAGCCCGTTTTTGCCCGGAGCCGAACTCCGGCCGCCGCCTCGAGCTCGTTTCTGGCAAGCTCTGGCACCCCCGCAGCCTCCCGCTTGCTCCAAACGACACGGACAAGCTCCAGCTCCTCGTCCGTGGTCTCCGCCGCGCGTTTGATCGCCGGAAGGCGATTTCCGATGCCTCCGCCGCGTCAAGCCTCGCCGGCATCGAGTCGCCGGCGGCCTTCGACCCCGCTGACAGGAGGTTTGACCTTTCCGTGGGTCGCCGACATGTGGGGCCCGGCCCTGTTAAGTTTTAGTTAGGATTAGTTTAACAACTAATTAAACCCTGTTTAACTAACTGGGTCACTGACGCATGGGCCCAACCCCATTAACTAAACCAGTTTAGGTTTATTTTAAATTAGGATTAGCCACAAACACTGACGTGTGGACCCCACACGTCAGGTTTGACCTGATCAGCCGCCTTTGACCTGCTGACATAAGCATGACGCGGTGCTGACGCATTATATCATTTTCTGGATTTAAAATAAATCAGGAAATTCCAGAAAATGATATAAAGTTCAAAAATTCATAGAAATTCAACCGTAGCTCAGATTGAAATAATTTATATATGAAAAATGATCAGAAAAATTCAATATATCCATCTGTACCATTTTCATGCATGACAAACCATCTATACATGTTGTATATATGAAAACACACTTATGGCATATTTAAGAGCTTAATTTGGAGTTGTATTTGAACCCTTGGTTCAAATGGACTTCAACCAAATAAATGCTAGATGCATTAACTAAAACAACATCACATAATCATGCCATTTTCATGAATCATAATTTTGCATATGCTTGTGTTTGATTTTCGACACCGCTCCTTCTCGATAGGTCCTGCTCTGGAGAGTATTCGAGAGTACCTGTCTGAAGAGCAGTGCCCCCCTGTTGATCTACCAGGCAAGCAAAACCCCTTGTTCATTCTGATACAATCCTACTCTCTCGCTCCTGCTCTCATTTATTGCATTAGGACAACAACGATTCAACTGCTACTTTATGCTGCGGTAGTTGAACCCATTCCTCTGCATGACCTGTCATTGCCACAGTAAATAGTTAAAACCCACTAGCATGTGTAGGAGTTGATTGAGCCATGTTGTGTTCCTACCATGCTTTGCCTGCTATTGCTTAGAGTATGTCAGGTCTGATTCATTGGGAATGAATTGGAGTGCAATGCTATGTTCTGATGCTGAGAGTTAAGTGTGTGAACACGATTTGGTAAAGGTAGCGGTGAGAGGCCATGTAGGAGTACATGGTGGGTTGTCTCATTGGGACCGTCCTTAAGAACTAAGTTCTGTGTAAGTTATCCAATGACTAGCTACTACCACACATTGGGCTCCGGGCGCTCCAAGCTCTCTCGACTTATTATCCGCCTTGATATCTGTCTAGGAGTTGCAAATAGTTTCTGGAGTTTGTAGGTAGTGTTATTTTTCTACCGAGTTGCACCCGGCAGGGTGGGCTCGGGATAGACTAGGCACAAGTGGCACGGTGTACCAAGTGGCACCCGGATGGTGGGCTTGGGAACCCTGCTCACATCGTTTGGGGACGTGAGCGACACCCCGGCCGGATCTCCTTGCTGATGGAACCCAAATAGGCGATAAACCTGGACTAGAGTCTTGCGTGGTTAGTCAGGTCGTGGCCGGCACCCTCGCCAGGCTTCCGCTTGAAGGTTGCCAAGATACATGACGTGTACATGGTCATAAGTGGTGAGAGCGTGTGTGAAGAAGTACACCCCTGCAGGGTTATCATGATCTATTCGAATAGCCGTGTCCTCGGTTATGGACTTCTTGGATGCTTACGTGGTACATAGACAACTTTAAGTGGATACTCTAAAATGCTCAAGACAAGTGTGAGTGTTATGGATGGCCTTCTCATAAGGAGACGAGGATGAATCTATAGTAGTGTATTGATGTGGTGATTAGTGGACTCGTGTGCGCTACCTCATCTCAAAGAAGTTTCTCGTTGTCGTAGAACAAGATAGCCACTGAGTCAAAGCTGGCTTGCTGCAACTAAACCCCACATTACCTTCTTGATACAAATGCATGTATGATAGGATCTGATGTAAGTCTTGCTGAGTACCTTTGTACTCACGTTTGCTTTATTTATGTTTCGCAGGTGAGACATCTGTCTCACTAGTAGTACCGCTTGGACTTCGACGAGTAGCTTGTTACCTCAGCTACGATCTTGTACCCTTGGGAGGGACTTGTAGATAGTCAGGCTTCTCATCCTTTTTTTCTTTTGTAGTTGTCTATACTCAGACATGTAATGCTTCCGTTACTTGTATGCTCTGAATGATGGGTCATGTGACCCCTGTTTGTATTTAATGCTATGTGGCTCTTCTGGGCCTTTATCTATATGAGTTTGTGTTATGTTGTGATGCCATGTTGTACAGCACATACTTGCATGTTATGCATACGTGTCACGTGTATTGCTATGTGTGGGATCCGACAATCTAGTTGTTTATCCTTGGCAGCCTCTCTTATGGGGAAATGTAGTCTAGTGCTTCCTTGAGCCATAGTAGTCTGCTACAGCTCGGTTCATCGGAGTCCTGCTAGCCCAGCATTACTGCTCAGGACACTTGATTGGCCGGCATGTGTTTCACTTCATTCCTGTGTCTGTCCCTTCGGGTAAATGTCACGCGGTGACATCCGGAGTCCTGTTAGCCCAATGCTACAGCCCGGATTCACATGCTGCTAATCAACATGCTCGATGTGAATCATGTATGTCTGTCCCCATAGGTTGGTGCCGCTTTGGGTTCATGACTAGCCATGTCGGCCCGGGTTCTTTGTCATATGGATGCTAGCGACACTATCATATACGTGAGCCAAAAGGCGCAAACGGTCCAGGGCCATGGTAAGGCGACACCCGTGGGGATACCGTGCGTGAGGCCGCAAAGTGATATGAGGTGTTACATGCTAGATCGGTGTGATTTAGAATCCGGGCCCGACAGTTTTGGTATCAGAGCCTGACTGCCTATAGGATTACCAAGCCAACCTGGTCGAAGTTGAGTCTAGAAATTCTTTAGCTATATAGGGGAATTGATTGTGGAAGGGAACATAAGGTTCTTTTTACTCCTTATGCCTCATGCCTTCTGATCTGAGTCATCCTATCTTTCCTACGGGGTTAAGGAACTAGGCTTTCTCTTCCGTCTATCAGGATCACGTGTTACTACTCCGTAGTCTCTAAGGTTTGGTTGATCTGAGTCATATCCCAGTTTGAGTACCTCCGGTGTAGCCTGTTTAGTAATATCTCAGAACCTTGGGTGATGATGTTGAGTTTGGTGCTACCCCATCATTTGCAGGATGTCTCATTTTGAGCATTTTACTGCCGTTATGCTGCCGGAATTGTCCTAGGAGTTCAAGAGATAGTATTTTTCTCGTACTATAATCTACATCCTTATGATGATGCTGAATCCATCCTTTGTTTCCTTGGTTGGTTCTTCAGGATGTCGTTCGTTAACCGAAGTTCTGTTGCTCATAGCCGGAACCACGGAGATGGTAGGGATGAGGATCCTCCCGACCAGTCTTCATTGGCAGAGTTCATGATGGAGATGGAGAAGAACAAGCGAGAGTCTAACCGCTTGTTAGCACGTATTGAGGAGAACACCTCCCATCAGCACAATGAGTCAGTGACCATCTATGATTTCATTGGTCTGAAACCACCTACCTTCCATCATTCCATTGAACCACTCGATGCAGATGACTGGCTACGTAGTATCACACACAAGCTGCGTTCAGCGAACGTAGCTAAAAGTAACAAGGTCACCTACGCTGCTTATCATCTGGAAGGTCCTGCTAGTATTTGGTGGCAGAACTATGAGGCTATGCTTCCAGCTGGCCAGATACCAACCTAGAGAGATTTCATTGAGGCTTTTCGCGAGCATCACATCCCTCTGGCTCGCATCGACCGCAAGAGAGAAGAGTTCTGTAGTTTCACCCAGAGTAAGATGGCTGTTGATGCTTACAGTAGAGAGTTTGAGAAACTTGCCCGCTATGCTACAGAAGAGGTGTGCACGGACGCCAAGAAGCAGGCTAGGTTCCGGAAGGGTCTCAACCCCAAGTTGCATCGTGATCTCCACTTGCATCATTGCAATACATTCTAGGCTCTTGTGAACAAGGCCATTAATGCAGAGACAACTCAACTCACTTACAAGGAGTCTCGTAAGCACACCCGTGGTTTGGGTTCCTCTTCCGGTTCTACTTCGCAGAAGCGCCGGATTTGGGTTCCGAACTCCGCTCTTCCACCCGGTTATACACCCAGGCCATCTTGTGTGGCACCTCACCCAGTTCAGTTACATGTTCCACCCAGGCCTATTGGTAGACCGCTTGTCAATGCGGGTCCACGTCCTACTTCAGGGACTTGTTTCACATGCGGAGAGCCAGGACAATATGCACGTGACTGCTCTCAAACCAATTATGTTCCACCCCAGCCTGAGAAGTCTGTTAGCCGTGGTAAGCCATCATGCAAGATGATCAGTGTCAAGTCAGCTCCCACTGAACGTGGATGTGTGCATCACGTCTTAGCTAAAGACGCTCATGATGATCCAGATGTCATTCTTGGTACCCTCCTTGTCAACTGTCATCCAGCTTCGGTTCTATTTGATACCGGAGCATCTCATTCCTTCATTTGCGAAAGTTATGCCAGCTTGCACAACATATCCTTTTGTGATATGCCCTCTCCACTAGTAATTCAAACTCCTGGATCCAAATGGCAAACTTCTGGTGTAAGCCATGGTAATGAAATCCTTGTTGACAGACTTGTATTCCTTGCATCACTTATAGCCCTCAAGTCTACGGATATTAACATCATCTTGGGTATGGACTGGATGAAAGCTCATTATGCCAAGATTGATTGTTACACTAGGTCTGTTCAGCTTACACACCCATCTGGCAAGATAGTCACCATCTCCACTAGAGTTGCAAAGCGTCAGCTCTATTCTCTTAATGCCAACCCTCTTCTAGACCTTGAAGATATCTCGGTAGTCTGTGACTTTCCGGATGTCTTTCCAGAGGAACTGCCAGGTATTCCACTTGACAGAGATGTAGAGTTTGTCATAGATCTTATCCCAGGAACCGCTCCAATCTCTAGGAGACCTTACAAGATGGCACCCTTAGAACTAGCTGAGCTTAAGAAACAACTCAATGAATCCTTGCAAAAGGGTTTCATCCATCCTAGTTCTTCTCCCTGGGCTTGCCCCGTCCTCTTCGTCAAGAAGAAGGATGGTACGGACCGGATGGTTGTAGATTATCGTCCCGTTAATTTGGTCACGATAAAGAACAAGTATCCGCTCCCCAGGATCAATGATTTGTATGATCAGCTCTCTGGATCCTCAATCTTTTCAAAGATGGATTTGAGGTTAGGCTACCACCAAATCAAGATCAGAAATGGGGACATTCCTAAGACGGCTTTTGTCACTCATTATGGTTAGTACGAGTACACCGTCATGTCCTTTGGTCTAACCAATGCTCCAGCTACGTTCTCCCGCTTGATGAACTCAATCTTCATGGAGTACTTAGACAGGTTCATTGTGGTTTACCTCGATGATATCCTTATTTACTCGAAGAACGAGGAAGAGCATGTCGAACATCTTAGACTTGTGCTAGAAAAACTCAGAGAGCACCGCCTTTATGCCAAGTTCTCCAAGTGCGAATTTTGGTTGCCAGAAGTGACCTATCTCGGCCACGTGATCTCTGGCAAGGGCATTGTCGTTAATCCTGAGAGAGTTCAGGCCGTTCTTGATTGGACTCCACCTGAAACAGTTAAGCAAGTTAGGAGTTTCCTTGGTCTAGCCAGTTATTGTCGCCGCTTCGTTGAGAACTTCTCCAAAGTGGCCAAACCTCTCACGAAACTTCTTAAGAAAGATAAAAAGTTTGAGTGGTCCCCACAGTGTGAGCACAGTTTTCACGAACTGAAAAGACGCCTGACTTCTGCTCCCATACTTGTGCCACCGGATTTCACTAAGGACTTTGTTATCTAGTGTGATGCCTCACGACAGGGACTAGGTTGCATTCTTATGCAAGATCGCCATGTGATTGCCTATGCATCTCGACAGTTGCATCCACATGAGGAGAATTATGCTACACATGATCTAGAGCTTGCAGCCATAGTCTATGCACTTAAGACCTGGTAACATTACCTTCTCGGTAAACGTTGCAAGATTTACACCGATCACCAGAGTCTCAAGTATATCTTCACCCAACCAGATTTGAACCTTAGGCAAAGACGTTGGCTGGAGTTGATATCAGATTACGACTTAGGGATTACCTACACCCCAGGAAAGGAGAATGTCATGGCTGATGCGCTAAGTCGTAAGTCCTATTGCAATAATCTTATGTTGCAGCAGGGCCAACCACTTCTCCATGAGGAATTCTGTAAGCTTAATCTTCACATTGCTCCTCATGGATTCCTTTCTACCTTGGTGACAAAACCTACTATTGTGGATCAAATCATCTCTGCTCAGAACAAGGATACGGGAATTTCCCGGATCAAGAGAAACATTAACAAGGGAGTTGGTGGTAGTTTCTCTATAGATGATCGTGGTGTTGTTTTCTTTGAGAGTCGCTTGGTGGTTCCCAAGAATCAACATCTTCGACAATTAATCCTTAAGGAGGCGCATGAATCTCCTCTCATGATTCATCCCGGTAGTACTAAAATGTATCACGACCTACGCTAGAGGTTCTGCTGGACTAGGATGAAGAGAGAAATCGCTCAGTTTATTGCTAACTGTGACGTTTGTCGTCGCGTGAAGGCAGAGCATCAGAGACCTGCTGGCACCCTTCAGCCTTTAGCTATTCCTGAATGGAAATGGGATAAAGTTGGTATGGACTTCATCACCGGCTTTCCCAGGACCAAGAAAAGGAATAATGCTATCTTCTTAGTCATTGATCGTCTTTCCAAAGTGGCTCACTTCTTACCTGTTCGAGAGAGTATCACTGCCAGTCAGCTCGCTGACTTATATGTTTCTCGAATAGTGTCGCTTCATGGTGTTCAACTAGAGATCAATTCAGACCGTGGTAGTCTTTTCACTTCTCATTTCTGGGAGAGTTTCCAAACTGCCATGGGCACCCATCTTTCCTTCAGTACCGCTTTCCACCCTCAATCAAGTGGTCAGGTGGAAAGGGTCAACCAAATTCTCGAAGACATGCTTAGAGCTTGTGTTATCTCATTCGGTAAGGATTGGGAGAAGTGTCTTCCCATCGCTGAGTTTGCTTATAACAACAGCTACCAATCCAGCCTCAAGAAAGCTCCTTTTGAGGTTCTGTATGGACGAAGATGTCGAACACCTTTGAACTGGTCAGAAACCGGTGAAAGACAATTCTTTGGACCGGATATGGTCCAGGAGGCAGAAGAGCAAGTTCGCATCATTCGTGGGAATTTGAAAACAACCCAATCTCGTCAAAAGAGCCAGTATGACCGTAGTCATAAGGAAGTGGCTTATGAAATTGGCGACAAAGCTTACCTTCGGGTTACCCCTTTGGAGGGTACCCATCGATTCGGTATCAAGGGCAAGTTGGCTCCTTGTTACATTGGTCCCTTTCTCATTCTCGCTAAACGAGGAGAGGTTGCCTACCAGTTGGAACTACCCCCACATCTTTCTCGAGTTCATGATGTCTTCCACGTCTCTCAACTCAGGCGGTGCTTCTCGGATCCCATCTGCGGAGTGGACCACGAAACGCCTGATCTCCAAGATAACCTCACTTATCGAGAGTACCCTGTCTGCATCCTTGATCAAGCAGAGCGTGTCACCCGACGTCATAACATCAGGTTTCTCAAGGTTCAGTGGTCTCACCATTCCGAGAGAGAAGCTACTTGGGAGCGTGAAGATCGTCTTCGACTTGAGTACCCCGCTTTCTTTCCGCCAACTCCTGAATCTCGGGACGAGATTTTTCTGAGTGAGGGCGAGTTGTCACATCCCTAGTTCTGGTATGACCTAGGCTAGCCCTTCATGTTTGCATCATGTTTAAATTCCATTTAAATTTGAAATGGGGATTTGTGAAACCCTCAGAATCATTCCTGAAAATGACCCAAGTAAAAATTGCTCCAAAAGGGTCCAAGAAAATGCTCATGTTGCTCTCTGAAAATATTGGACAGAGATAAAAATCAAACCAATATTTTAAAGAGCTCATAAGTATTTATTTTGGGCATTTGGAATTAATCTAGTATTTATTTCCGTTGGATAAATATTTTTATATATACAAAATATTGTCCAATAATTTTGAATTTTGGTGAGGGGCTTTGGATTAATTCCTTAGGTCCCTGCAAAATTTGACAGAATTAAATAAAATGATTTGGTATTTTTATCAAATCAAAACAAATGTCAGGAAATAGAAAACAAAAACAAAATAGAAAAAAGGAGGAACTACCTGGACTTACCTGGGCCACTTGCTGGCCTGGCACTATGCAGCCAACCGGCCCAGATGTGCGGCCCAGCTGGCCCAGCTCGCCTCCTCCTCTGTCTTCTTCCTCGCGCCTACTGGCAGAGGTGCGTGCCCGCGGCGCGCACGCGCGCGCACCGCCACCTCCTGCCTGCTTGATGCCACCCTGACGCCGCTACGAGCGCCACGACACCCTGGAGGCCCCTCTCTCCTCTCCCTCACTCGCTTATCTCTCTCCCCTCCCCTGTCTCGCTCTCTTCACCACATCCGAGCGCTGCCGTCGCCACCGCTCGCCATTACTGCGCCCACTGCCACGGCCTCGCCTCTCCGACAAGCCCAAGAGCTTCGCCGCGTCCTCCTCATCCTCTCCACCAAGACACGCACCTCGGGAGGCCCTGGAGCGCCGCCTCGCTGTCGTCTTCACTTTCGGATGCCAGAGATCGCCCACACCATTCTGCTCGCGTTCGACCTTCCCCGAGCTTGCTGAAGACCTCGCCGGATTCGCTGTGAGCTTCTGCTCCGCTTCCCCCTCTCCGTTCCGCCGTTTCCGTGTCGTAGCCCTGCTACCGACGCAACCGGGAGCTCCTCGCCACCGTCCATGCCACGCCGTCGCGCTAGCCGCCGCAGCTCGCAACCGCGCGCGTCACCGTGCTCCTGGTGACTCCAGGAGGCCGTAGAGGCCTTCCGCAGCTCCTGCCGTGCCCCGCAGCCCGTTTTCGCCCGGAGCCGAACTCCGGCCGCCTCCTCGAGCTCGTTTCTGGCGAGCTCTGGCACCCCCGCAGCCCCCCGCTTGCTCCAAATGACATGGACGATCTCCAGCTCCTCGTCCGTGGTCTCCGTCACATGTTTGGTCACCAGAAGGCGATTTCCAACGCCTCCGTCGCGTCTGGCCTCGCCGGCGTCGAGTCGCCGGCGGCCTTTGACCCCGCTGACAGGAGGTTTGACCTTTCCGTGGGTCGCCGACATGTGGGGCCCGACCCTGTTAAGTTTTAGTTAGGATTAGTTTAACAACTAATTAAACCCTGTTTAACTAATTGGGTCGCTGACGCGTGGGCCCAACCCCATTAACTAAACCAGTTTAGGTTTATTTTAAATTAGGATTAGCCACAGACACTGACGTGTGGACCCTACACGTCAGGTTTGACCTGGTCATCCGCCTTTGACCTGCTGACATAAGCATGACGCGGTGTTGACGCATTATATCATTTTCTGGATTTAAAATAAATCAGGAAATTCCAGAAAAATGATATAAACTACAAAAATTCATAGATATTCAACCGTAGGTCATGTTGAAATAATTTATATATGAAAAATGATCAGAAAAATTCAATCTATCCATCTGTACCATTTTCATGCATGAAAAACCATCTATACATGCTGTATATATGAAAACACACTTATGGCATATTTAAGAGCTTAATTTGGAGTTGTATTTGAACCCTTGGTTCAAATGGACTTCAACTAAATAAATGCTAGATGCATTAACTCAAACAACATCACATACTCATGCCATGTTCATGCATCATAATTTTGCATATACTTGTGTTTGATTTTCGACTACGTTCCTTCTCGATAGGTCCTACTCCGGAGAGTGTTCAAGAGTACCTGTCTGAAGAGCAGTGCCCCCCTGTTGATCTACCAGGCAAGCAAAACCCCTTGTTCATTCTGATACAATCCTACTCTCTCGCTCCTGCTCTCATTTATTGCATTAGGACAACAACGATTCAACTGCTACTTTATGCTGCGGTAGTTGAACCCATTCCTCTGCATGACCTGTCATTGCCACAGTAAATAGTTAAAACCCACTAGCATGTGTAGGAGTTGATTGAGCCATGTTGTGTTCCTACCATGCTTTGCCTGCTATTGCTTAGAGTATGTCAGGTCTGATTCATTGGGAATGAATTGGAGTGCAATGCTATGTTCTGATGCTGAGAGTTAAGTGTGTGAACATGATTTGGTAAAGGTAGTGGTGAGAGGCCATGTAGGAGTACATGGTGGGTTGTCTCATTGGGACCATCCTTAAGAACTGAGTTCTGTGTAAGTTGTACAATGACTAGCTACTACCACACATTGGGCTCCAGGCACTCCAAGCTCTCTCGACTTATTAACCGCCTTGATCTTTGTCCAGGAGTTGCAAATAGTTTCTGGAGTTTGTAGGTAGTGCTATTTTTCTAGCGAGTGGCACCCGGCAGGGTGGGCTCGGGACATACTAGGCACAGGTGGCACAGTGTACCAAGTGGCACCCTGATGGTGGGCTTGGGAACCCTGCTCACATCGTTTGGGGCCGTGAGTGACACCCCGGCCGGATCTCCTTGCGGATGGAACCCAAATAGGCGATAAACTTGGACTAGAGTCTTGCGTGGTTAGTCAGGTCGTGGCCGACACCCTCGCCAGGCTTCCGCTTGAAGGTTGCCGAGATACATGACGTGTACATGGTCATAAGTGGTGAGAGCGTGTGTGAAGAAGTACACCCCTGCAGGGTTATCATGATCTATTCGAATAGCCGTGTCCTCGGTTATGGACTTCTTGGATGCTTACGTGGTACATAGACAACTTTAAGTGGATACTCTAAAATGCTCAAGACAAGTGTGAGTGCTAGGGATGGTCTTCTCGTAAGGAGACGAGGATGAATCCATAGTAGTGTATTGATGTGGTGATTAGTGGACTCGTGTGTGCTGCCTCATCTCAAAGAAGTTTCTCGTTGTCGTAGAACTGGATAGCCACTGAGTCAAAGCTGGCTTGCTGCAACTAAACCCCACATTACCTTCTTGATACAATTGCATGTATGATTGGATCTGATGTAAGTCTTGTTGAGTACCTTTGTACTCACGTTTGCTTTATTTATGTTTTGCAGGTGAGACATCTATCTCACTAGTAGTACCGCTTGGACTTCGACGAGTAGCTTCTTACCTCAGCTACGATCTTGTACCCTTGGGAGGGACTTGTAGATAGTCAGGCTTCTCATCCTTTTTTTCTTTTGTAGTTGTCTGTACTCAGACATGTAATGCTTCCGTTGCTTGTATGCTCTGAATGATGTGTCATGTGACCCATGTTTGTATTTAATGCTATGTGGCTCTTCTGGGCCTTTATCTATATGAGTTTGCGTTATGTTGTGATGCCATGTTGTACAATACATACTTGCATGTTATGCGTACGTGTGACGTGTATTGCTATGTGTGGGATCCGACAATCTAGTTGTTTATCCTTGGCAGCCTCTCTTATGGGGAAATGTAGTCTAGTGCTTCCTTGAGCCATAGTAGTCCGCTACAGCCCGGTTCACCAGAGTCCTGCTAGCCCAGCACTACTGCTCAGGACACTTGACTGGCCGTCATGTGTTTCACTTCATTCCTGTGTCTGTCCCTTCGGGGAAATGTCACGCGGTGACATCCGGAGTCCTGTTAGCCCAGTGCTACAGCCCGAATTCACACGCCGCTGACCGACATGCTTGATGTGAATCATGTATGCCTGTCCCCATAGGTTGGTGCCGCTTTGGGTTCACGACTAGCCTTGTCGGCCCGGGTTCTCTGTCATATGGATGCTAGCGACACTATCATATACGTGAGCCAAAAGGCGCAAACAGTCCCGGGCCATGGTAAGGCGACACCCGTGGGGATACCGTGCGTGAGGCCGCAAAGTGATATAATGTGTTACATGCTAGATTGGTGTGATTTAGAATCGGGGTCCCGACAGGTTAACAAAGTATCATTTGAGCCACCCATACAATAGTGGTCGAGCAGATGGTTACAAGATCTGGAAATTGGATAAAATTTCACTAAGTGCTGGACAAACTAGTTTCACAGATTCTGCCTATGATTTCGGATCTACAGCTGTTTGAGAAACAGGAGAAAATTACTAGCCCTAAAAACAGTGGAAGAACTACAGCATGGGGAGTGAATCTCAACAGCAGGAAGTGGATCCATATTTGATAGCACATATTAAGGAGGAATAAGGTGTGACTTTAGCATCGCATTTTGGTACAACTAAGATGGCATGGTCGATGAACTATAGGCAAGGGTGATGAACACTGAAGAACTGCATAAACCCTAGTACAGATTGGAGGAAATAGGAGATGGGAACCTGGAGATGCTGATGAACAACGAAGGGGCGCCGTCATTTTCTGGTCGAGGTTAGGTTGGTGCCGTCATCGGGGGCGGTGGAGCTCCAGAGGGGTCGGTCATCACAAGGAAGAAGAAGAGGCAAAGGCAAGGGTAAAAAGTGAAGAAGAGGACCCCCTGTCCCTATTTATAAGGAGGTGAAAAGATGGCATGTGCGGAAATTGAGGAGGAAAAATGATTATGTTAACGATGTGGGCGGCTCGATTCTCAGAAAGTCCATTAAGATAAAAATCGGTTGAGATATCTTGGGCCTTGTGCAGAATTAATGTGCATGAGGTCATGGCAGGTTATAATGATTCTGCTTATGTGTCATCATGGCGGGTTATAGCGGTCGGAGGATGTTTCGGCACTAATGCATTCTGCTAAGTTAACGATGAAGATTGCTATGAACAAGTTCAAATCAACCAGGGGCCTAATGTTGGGGATATAGCTTCAAGGTGTGACCCGCCCTGGAGGGGCCGAGTTACACCGATGGTGGTTTAACAAGAAGAAGGTCCAAGGAGGCCCAAGGAGAATTATGAAGACGATGACTCTTGGAGGCAGGCCTGGAGGAGGCCCAAGACCTGGGCCTGTGAACCGTCATATGGAGACTTGCTCTGTAAGGCATGACTAGTTAGCAACCGAGCCGGTCATGTTGTGTTAGCCGGTCGGGACTCTGTAAGCCTCCAGGTCTCTACCTGTGTATATAAAGGAGAGACCCGTCGGCGGGTTAGGCCAAGAAACAAGCAATCGAGAACTAGGTCAAGCGTATTCGCTCCCTTGTAATCGAAACTCAAGCAATACAACTAGAAGCAGGACGTAGGCTTTTACATCGTTGTGAGGGGCAAAACCTGGGTAAACTCTCAGTGTCCTTTGTCCCGTTCAACCCCTTCAAGTTAACCTAGTGCGATGGCTCCACACCTAAGTCCTTTCACTAGGGAATCTGCTGTGACAAATCCACGACATAGACGATGAAATTACCATCAACGTATGTCTTCTTATTGAAGATCCATTTATTTTCAATGGCTTCCCAATCATCGGGCAAGTCCACCAAAGTCCATACTTTGTTCCCATACATGGATCCCATCTAGGATTTCATTGCCTCAAGCCATTTGTTGGAATCCAGGCTCACCATTGCTTCTTCATAGTTAATAGGTTTGTCGTTGTCTAACAACATGACTTCCCGGACGGGATCACGGTACCACTCTGGTGCAGAATTTACCTTGTTCGACCCACGAAGCTCGATAGTAACTTGATCTGAAGTTTGATGATCATCATCACTGGCTTCTTCTCCGGTTGGTGTAGACATCATTGGAACTGCTTTATGTGATGTGCTACCTTCCAATTAGAGAGAAGGTGCGATTACCTCATCAAGTTCCACTTTCCTCCTACTCTCTTCTTTCGAGAGAAAATCCTTCTCTAGAAAGGACCCATTCTTAGCGACAAATATCTTTCCCTCAGATCTGTGATAGAAGGTATACCCAATGGTCTCTTTAGGATATCCTATGAAGACGCATTTCTCTGCTTTGTGTTCGAGCTTATCAGGCTGAAGCCTCTTGACATAAACACCGCGTCCCTAAACTTTAAGAAATGACAACTTAGGTTTCTTGCCAAACCATAATTCATATGGTGTTGTCTCAGATTTAGACGGTGCCCTATTTAAAGTGAATGCGGATGTCTCTAATGCATAACCCCAAAACGATAGTGGCAAATCAGTAAGAGACATCATAGAACACACCATATCCAATAAAGTACGGCTACGATGTTCGGACACACCATTACGCTGTGGTATTCCAAGTGGTGTGAGTTGTGAAATAATTCCACATTGTCATAAATAAGTGCCAAACTCTTAACTCAAATATTCACCTCCATGATCGGATCGTACAAACTTTATTTTCTTGTTCTCCACTTCATTCTGAAATTCCTTGAACTTTTCAAAGGTTTCATACTTGTTGAGGGAGTCCTGGATTAGGGGGTGTTCGGGTAGCCGGACTATACCTTCAGCCGGACTCCTGGACTATGAAGATACAAGATTAAAGACTTCGTCCCGTGTCCGGATGGGACTTTCCTTGGCATGGAAGGCAAGCTTGGCGATGCGGATATTCAAGATCTCCTACCATTGTAACCGACTCTATGTAACCCTAACCCTATCTGGTGTCTATATAAACCGGAGGGTTGTAGTCCGTAGGCAATCAACTCCATATACAACAATCATACCATAGGCTAGCTTCTAGGGTTTAGCCTCCTTGATCTCGTGGTAGATCTACTCTTGTACTACCCATATCATCAATATTAATCAAGCAGGAGTAGAGTATTACCTCCATCGAGAGGGCCCGAACCTGGGTAAAAAACATCGTGTCCCTTGTCTCCTGTTACCATCCGGCCTTGACGCACAGTTCGGGACCCCCTACCCGAGATCCGACGGTTTTGACACCGACATTGGTGCTTTCATTGAGAGTTCCTCTGTGTCGTCGCCTTTAGGCCCGATGGCTCCTTTGATCATCAACAACGATACGGTCCAGGGTGAGACTTTTCTCCCCGGACAGATCTTCGTCTTCGGCGGCTTCGCTCTGCGGGCCAATTCGCTCCGCCACCTTGAGCCGATCGAAAGCTACGCCCCTGGCCATCAGGTCAGGTTTGGAAGCCTAAACTACATGGCTGACATCCACGGGGACTTGTTCTTCGACGGATTCGAGCCATAGCCAAGCGCGCCGCACTGTCTCGATGGGCATGATGTAGCTCTGCCGCTGAACAACGCCTTGGAGGTCGCACATGCATCGGTTCTGACCATTGATTCGGAGCCTACTGCGCCTATCGAGGATCAGCGGTTGGACGCTGCCTCAGGGGCTGCGATCTCAGAGGCGATCGAGCCAAACTCGAGCCCCGCACTCCGCATGGCCCATGACTCCGAGAAGCCGGATTCCTCTCCGAACTCCGAGCCCCCCATGCCCCTGCCGATCGAATCCGATTGGGCACCGATAATGGAGTTCACCGCCGCGGACATCTTTTAGCATTCGCCTTTTGGCGACATCCTGAATTCTCTTAGGTCTCTCTCTTTATCAGGAGAGCCCTGGCTGGACTACGGTCAGCGAGGGTGGGATACGGATGATGAGGAAATTCAAAGCCCACCCACCACCCACCTTGTAGCCACTGTCGACGATCTAACCGACATGCTTGACTTCAGCTCCGAAGACATCGACGGCATGGACGGCGATGTAGGAGATGAAAGGAACCAGCACCTGTAGGGCGCTGGAAGGCCACCTCGTCATATGCCATATATATGGTGGATACTCCAAAAGATGGAGATGGCGATGGAACAGTGGGGGATGACGCCCCCAAGAAACAGCCAAAGCACCAGCGTCAGCGGCGCCGCTCTAAATCCCGCCAAAGCAAAAACGGTGATTCCGGCACGGGAGATAATACTACCCTGGATAGCGCCAAAGAACACCCACCTCAGCAAGATTCGGCACAGGAAGATGGAGAAGCCAGCCCTCATGAGAGAGCGGCAGACCGAGAGGTCGAGGATGATAACTATACGCCTCCCTCCGTAGACGAGGCAAGCCTCGATGATGACAAATTTGTCATACCATCAGACCCCGCCGAGCAAGAGCGTTTTAAACGCAGGCTTTTAGCCACGGCAAGCAGCCTTAAGAAAAAGCAGCAACGGCTTAGAGCTACCCAAGATTTGCTAGCTGACAGATGGAATGAAGTCCTTGCGGCCGAAGAGTATGAACTCGAACGCCCCTCCAAGAGTTACCCGAAGCGCAGGCCGCTACCCCGATCAGAGGAGGAAGCACCTACATCACCAGCGCATGACATGGCAGACCGGCCACCTCGCGGCCGCGATAGAGAGGCCTCTCAGCCCTACACCCAAGCCATGCCCCGACGCCGCTCAACTAAGGCACGGGAAAATGCGTCCGACCTGCGAGATATACTGGAGGATAAGGCAAGGCAAACAAGATCGATCTACGGATCGCGCAGGCGCCCTACGGCATGTGACAATGATCTTCACTCCGGATACAACAAATCCGGCCGGGCCGAACACAACAGACATAGCTCTTCCGAGCTGCGTCATGATATAGCCCAGTACAAAGGCGCCGCACACCCGCTATGCTTCACGAATGAAGTAATGGATCATAAAATCCCAGAGGGTTTCAACCCCGTAAACATCGAATCATACGATGGCACAACAGATCCGGCGGTATGGATCGAGGATTATCTCCTTCACATCGACATGGCACGCGGCGATGATCTACACGCCATCAAATACCTCCCGCTCAAACTTAAAGGACCGGCCCAGCATTGGCTTAACAGCTTGCCAACAGACTCAATCGGTTCTTGGGAGGACCTGGATTCCGCATTCCTCGACAACTTCCAGGGCACTTACGTGCGACCGCCGGATGCCGACGACTTAAGCCACATAATTCAGCAGCCAGAGGAATCGGCCAGACAATTCTGGACACGGTTCCTAACAAAGAAAAACCAGATAGTCGACTGTCCGGACGCAGAGGCCCTAGCAGCCTTCAAACATAACATCCACGACGAGTGGCTTGCCCGGCACCTGGGACAGGAAAAGCCAAAATCCATGGCAGCCCTCACGGCACTCATGACCCGCTTTTGCGCGGGAGAAGACAGCTGGCTAGCTCGCAGTAACAACTTATCAAAGAACCCTGGTAATTCAGATACCAAGGATAAAAGTGGCAGGACACGCCGAAATAAGCAAAAACGCCGCGTTAACAGCGACAGCAATGAAGACACGGCAGTCAATGCCGGATTCAAAGGCTATAAATCCGGTCAGCGGGAAAAGCCATTCAAAAAGAATACTCAGGGCCCGTCCAGTTTGGACCGAATACTCGATCGCTTGTGCCAGATACATGGCACCCCCGAAAGGCCAGCACCAATCACACTAACAGGGATTGTTGGGTGTTCAAGCAGGCAGGCAAGTTAAGGGCCGAAAACAGAGACAAGGGGCTACACAGCGACGACGAGGAGCCCAAGCCGCCGAACAAAAATGGACAGAAGGGCTTTCCCCCACAAGTGCGGACAGTGAACATGATATACGCAACCCACATTCCCAAGCGGGAGCGGAAGCGTGCGCTACGGGACGTATACGCGATAGAGCCAGTCGCCCCAAAGTTCAACCCATGGTCCTCCTGCCCGATCACTTTTGATCAAAGGGACCATCCCACTAGAATCCGTCATGGCGGCTTCACCGCATTGGTTCTCGACCCAATCATCGACGGATTTCATCTCACAAGAGTCCTCATGGATGGCGGCAGTAGCCTGAACCTGCTTTATCAGGACACAGTGCGGAAAATGGGCATAGATCCCTCAAGGATTAAGCCCACAAGAACGACCTTTAAAGGCGTTATACCAGGTGTAGAAGCCAACTGTACATGCTCAGTAACACTTGACGTGGTCTTTGGATCCCCAGACAATTTCTGAAGCGAAGAATTAATCTTCGATATAGCCCGTTTCGCAGTGGCTATCACGCCCTGCTCGGACGAACCGCATTTGCAAAGTTCAATGCGGCGCCGCACTACGCATATCTCAAGCTCAAGATGCCAGGCCCTCGAGGAGTAATTACGGTCAACGGAAACACCGAACGCTCTCTCCGTACAGAGGAGCATACAGCGGCTCTCGCATCAGAGGTACAAAGTAGCTTTCTCAGGCAATTCTCCAGTCCGGCCATTAAAAAGCCAGACACTGCCAAGCGCGCCCGGAGTAACCCACAGCAGGACCGCCTGGCACACTCTGAGCAAGCGTAGCAATGTGGCCCCAACCCCAGCTTTCGCGACATAACGAAACCAGTACCTCGCGTACATAACTACGCCCTTGAAATACCATGGGCACAGGGGAAGGGGCACAATAACGGCATGCCCAAAATACGGCTTAAAACGTACTTGGGGCTGCCGGATTCTTTTTTAATTTTTTCTTACTTTTAGGACTCCGTACTTCGGACGACCTGTTCGGGAATTTGACTGCAGCACAAACAATGCAAGATCCAGGGAGGCAAACAAGCCATGCCGCATTATGAAACTCCCAGGTGGTCTCTATTACGAGCGGTATACCTGTTTTAAATACAATTCCGCGGCCTGCCCCTGGTCAGGACATACTGAATAGTCCAATATCTTTTGCTTACCTCACTATTTGTATCGTTCGGCTTTGATAAATAGCCTCTCTATAAACAATGCTTAGCTTTTTGTCTATTTTTTGCATTATCCTCTTTTCACATATATGTTTTTTAAATGACATGATTGCACCCGTACACCATGGTACGGCAAACACGCCAGGGGCTTCAGTACCCCTCATTATGGTGTGAGAAGTTCGTACACTTTCACAAGTGCGGCACCCCGAACTTATAGCACTATATGCATCGGCTCCGAATCATGATTTGAGTCAATAGTTGGGTTTGCCCGGCTCCTATGTTTTGGTGCCTTATGTTCTGCTATATCGGCTAAGGTAGCACTAGGAGAACCACTGCGATTGTGCCCCGGTTCAGCTGGGTTAAGCACCTCAGTGGAGAAAGCTAAAACTGACTGTCATGATGAGGCGAGAGACCGGTCGCTGTTCGAGAGGTTTTTCGAGTCCCTAAAGACTTATGCCGTTTCGAGCGAGGAGCTGGCTTTGTCCGGCCAAAGGCGTGGATAGCGCCCCAAACTCGGTCTTCCGAACTAGGGGCTTCGCCGAAATTTAAAATTATAGAGTTCTATGGCTAAGTGAGAGTGTTCAACCATTATAGTCCGATTGCCTGGTTCGTTGTGCTGAGCGCCTCCCTCGAAGGACCCAACTATGGGAAAAAGAGCGCTCAGGTCTATCCCGAACACCCCAGCACTAGTGGCATGGGGGCAGAAGCCGACGACTGGCCATCTCTCAATTTTTTGATAAACGGCTGCACAGAAAGTAATATTTTAAATTCAATAAGCATTGCTTAGCGCATATGAACAAGTTTTCAGCGCATAGGATAAACACGAGCGAGTTCATTCAAAAATCACATCCTTGGTACATTCATCCGCCACAAGGCGGGCACCTGAAAGAACATCCTTGTAGTAGTTCTCGGGCTTGCGATGCTCCTTCCCCAGCGTCGGCCCGTCCTTCACAAGCTTCTCACCGTCTAGCTTACCCCAGTGCACCTTTGCACGGGCAAGGGCCCGACGGGCACCTTCGATGCAGACGGAGCGCTTGATGACCTCGATCCTCGGACAGGCCTCCACTAGCCGCCGCATCAGCCCAAAATAGCTCCCAGGCAGGGCCTCTCCTGGCCACAGCCGAACTATGAGGCCCTTCATGGCCTGTTCAGCCGCCTTGTGGAGCTCGACCAGCTATTTCAGCTGGTCGCTCAAAGGCACAGGGTGTCCGGCCTCAGAATACTGAGACCAGAACACCTTCTCCGCAGAGCTGCCCTCTTCAGCTCGGTAGAATGCGGTGGCGGCAGATACGCTGCGGGGAAGATCTGCGAATGCCCCTGGAGAGCTCCGGATTCGGGTAAGTAACAAGTAGTTTACTTTTATATTTCTGCTTTGCATAAAGAATGCCTTACCCGCTTCTATCTTCCTCATCTCCTCCAACTCTTGGAGGGCCTTTTGGGCTTCGGCCTTGGCAGACTTGGCTGTCTCAAGGGCCGTCGCGAGCTCGGATGCTTGCGCCTTTGACTCAAGCTCCAAACTCTCAGGTTTTTTCATAAGAGCCTGAAGCTCTTGCTGCACCTCGCCAACCTGAACTCCAAGTCTGTCTCGCTCGGTGCGCTCCGTGGCCGTTTTCTTTTTGGCCTCAGACAGCGCCTGCTTAAGGGTCGCCACTTCAGTCGTGGCCCCTACAATAAGCATTACAATCCTGTTATCTTTTTTGCAATCACGCCTTTCTATAGGCACCTTTTTTCTAAGGTATTGCTTACCTTCTTTCTCCTTGAGCCGCCGCTTGGCAAGGCTGAGCTCTTGCTCGGTCTGCTCGAGGTCCTGCTTCAGGACACCCACCTCTGCAGTCAGTGCGGCGGTGGATAGCAGCGAAGCCTGCATACGCATATTGACTCTTTTTTTTAGACTCCTGCGAAATATAATAGATCCTCTATTCGGCTTTTCTTTCCGAACGCCAAACAGAGCATCAGGGGCTACTGTCTATGCGGTAATATTTTTACATATTTTCACTTACCTCGAAGCCTGTTAGAAGGCTAGCGCAAGCTTCAGTCAGTCTGCTCTTGGCAGACTGAACCTTCTGGATCACCGTACTCATAATAGTACGGTGCCCCTCGTCGATGGAGGCGCCATCAAGCACCTCCAGCAGATTATCCGGCACCTCCGGTTGGACGGAGGCCGCTGGCTCAGAAGGCTTGCTCCTCTTGGAAGGAGTTCGCCTACCGCGGTCTGGAACTGTGGAAGATTCCGGCGCGGTGTCTGGCACAAAGCCGGACTTGGAGCCCTGGGGGGCCTTTTCCCCTTCACTCCTGGAGTCCGGGAGGTTGCCTTGCGGCTCCTCCGGGACCACCTCCTCCTGCCCCGGAGCTTGTCGCGACGCCACTTCGGCGTCGTCTGCAGTGCGGGGGGAGACAGCGGGCGGAACTGAGTTCACGTCCGATGAGTCCAGGGAGCCGCCCGACGATTTGTTGAATTCGGCCTGGGGCGGGCTGCATAATTACGTTCGACATTAGGGAAAGCTATGCAACAAAGGAACATCATGAGTTACTCTGATGTCCGAACTTACGATTTCGCCGGACGCTTGGCCCTCTTTGGCCACTCCTCTTCGCCCTCTTCGGCATCGGGGGAATAGTCCGGCGGAGGGGTCTTCCTTTTCCTAGACCCCTCGGCCTCCCCCGTTGGGGCGGCGTTCCTCTTCTCTCCTCCCTCCGCTGGGGGGGGGGGAGTTTTCTTCTTCCTCCTCCTCGTTTTCATGGGAAGAGGGCGTCTCGGACTCGTTGGATGACGAGTCCGACACCACCACGTTGCAGGCACTCTTTCGAGTCCCCATGGTCTTCTTCTTCTTGGCCTTCTTCTCCGGCACCACATAAGGCACCGGAGCCAGCAGCTTCACTAGTAGAGCTGGGGCTGGGTCTTCGGGCAGCGGAGCCGGACAATTAATCGGTCTGGATATCGCTCGCCAAGCCTGTCAAAGGTAAGGGAGTTTAGATCCCGCATAGAATCAAACTATGAAAAAAGCTTAACATCCTGTAAAAGGTGAAGATAGCTTACCTTGCTAGCATGGCGCTGCGAGCTGTATCCGCGGTCCTCGGAAGCGGATGCGGGAGCCTCGGCGCCCTTGAATAGCACCTTCCAAGCATCTTCGTACGTCGTGTCGAAGAGCCTGCTAAGGGTTTGGTGCTGCGCCGGGTCGAACTCCCACAGATT
Source organism: Triticum aestivum (assembly GCF_018294505.1). Taxonomy (NCBI): domain Eukaryota; kingdom Viridiplantae; phylum Streptophyta; class Magnoliopsida; order Poales; family Poaceae; genus Triticum; species Triticum aestivum. The sequence continues at coordinate 372,094,816 of NC_057809.1, read as the reverse complement.
AAAATCCCCTTGTTGGCACGGGAGGATCCGGCGGACGAGCATAACCTGGATTACATTAACAAGCCGGATTGGCTTGTTCACCAGCGACTGGATGCATGTTTGCAATCCGGTCACCTCTTTTTCGTCACCCCACGACAGACCCGTCTCTTTCCAGGACATAAGCCGCGTGGGCGGTCCGGATCGGAACTCGGGGGCTGCGGTCCATTTCGGATCGCACGGCTCGGTGATATAAAACCACCCGGATTGCCATCCCTTTAGGGTCTCCACGAAAGAGCCCTCGAACCATAGGACATTGGCCATCTTACCCACCATGGCGCCTCCGCACTCCGCCTGGCTGCCGTGCACCACCTTGGGCTTGACGTTGAAGGTCTTGAGCCAGAGGCCGAAATGAGGGCGGACGCGGAGAAAAGCCTCGCACACGACGATAAACGCCGAGATGTTGAGGATGAAGTTCGGAGCCAGATCGTGGAAATCCAGGCCATAGTAGAACATGAGCCCCCGGACAAATGGGTGGAGTGGAAAACCCAGTCCGCGGAGGAAGTGGGGGAGAAATACTACCCTCTCATGGGGCCTTGGGGTGGGGAGAAGCTGCCCCTCTTCGGGAAGCCGGTGTGTGATGTCCTTGGACAGGTATCCGGCCTTCCTTAGCTTCTTGACTTTGCCCTCCGTGACGGAGGAGACCATCCACTTGCCTCCTGCTCCGGACATTGCTGGAGAAGGTTGAGGTGGGAAGTGCGGGCTTGGGCACTGGAGCTCGGGTGCGCAGAAGATAGATAGGCAACGGAGGAAGAAGGCGTAGGTAAAAAGGTGGATCCTTGTCCCCTTATATGGGCGGATACGGTTGTGCGTCCCCACCTGCCTAGTAAAACTCGCTTGCCTCCCAAGCGCTGTGATAAGTGGCGCGGTTGGATTACCCACGTCCGTATTGATGAGAATCCCGTAAAAGGGGGGGGGGGTACATGATCTCTGCTTTGACAAGATGTGCCAAGGAAACCGCCTCGCAAAACACGCTGAGGTGGAAAAGTGAAAACGATTCGAGTGAAGGACTTGGCTGTAGTGTGATGATGCACTGCGGAATACGTCAGCAGATTTGATTTGTGTTAATATTATTCTCTCTATGGCAATATGTGGAAGCTTATTTTGCAGAGCCGGACACTACTCTTGGTCTTTACAATCTTCTATGAAGGATTTGGAGGAGGAACCCGCCTTGCAATGCCGAAGACAATTTGCGTGCCGGACTCGTTGTCATTGAAGCCTGCTTCAGGGGCTACTGAGGGAGTCCTGGATTAGGGGGTGTATGGGTAGCCGGACTATACCTTCAGCCGGACTCCTGGACTATGAAGATACAAGATTGAAGACTTCGTCCCATGTCCGGATGGGACTTTCCTTGGCGTGGAAGGCAAGCTTGGCAATGCGGATATTCAAGATCTCCTACCATTGTAACCAACTCTATGTAACCCTAACCCTATCCGGTGTCTATATAAACCGGAGGGTTGTAGTCCGTAGGCAATCAACTCCATACACAACAATCATACCATAGGCTAGCTTCTAGGGTTTAGCCTCCTTGATCTCGTGGTAGATCTACTCTCGTACTACCCATATCATCAATATTAATCAAGCAGGAGTAGGGTATTACCTCCATCGAGAGGGCCTGAACCTGGGTAAAAAACATCGTGTCCCTTGTCTCCTATTACCATCCGGCCTTGACGCACAGTTCGGGACCCCCTACCCGAGATCCGCCGGTTTTGACACCGACACTTGTGTTTCATTAAGTAAATATACCCATATCTACTCAAATCATCCATGAAGGTAATAAAATAATGATATCCACATCGTCCTTCAACACTCATCGGACCGTATACATCAGTATGTATTATTTCAAATAAGTCACTAGCCCGCTCCATTCTTCTAGAAAACGGGGTTTTAGTCATCTTGCCCATAAGGCATGGTTCACATGTATCAAATGATTCATAATCAAGTGATTCCAAAAGTCCATCAGCATGGAGTTTCTCATGCATTTTGCACCAATATGACCTAAGCGACAGTGCCACAAGTATGTGGAACTATCATCATTAACTTTGCATCTTTTGGCATCAATATTATGAATATGTGTATCACTACGATCGAGATTCAACAAGAATAAACCATTCACAAGGGGTGCATGACCATAAAATATATTATCCATATAAATAGAACAACCATTATTCTCTGGCTTACATGAATAACCGTCTTGCAAAAAACAAGATCCAGATATAATGTTCATGCTTAATGCAGGCACCAAATAACAAATTTTTAGGTTTAAAACTAATCCCCAAGGTAAACATAGAGGGAGCATGATGAACCATTTCCGACGCGCATCGTCACCTCGTCCTTAGGTAGTCTTCGTTTATTTTCCAGCTCCTATTTTGAGTACAAATATTAGCAACCGAACCAATATCAAATACTCAGGCGCTACTACGAGCACTAGTAAGGTAAACATCAATAACATGTATATCACATATACCTTTGTTGACGTTGCCAGCCTTCTTATCTGCCAAGTATTTGGTGCAGTTCCGCTTCCAGTGACCAAGGGAAAAACAGCAACTGGCACTGGGCACTAGGTTAATATGTTAGTCCCAAAAATAATATAAAATAGCAATGCATATAAAACATCCAAAATAGATAATATAGTTGCATCGAACAATAAAAAATTATAGATACATTGGAGACGTATCATGGCGCTGGAGGGGGTGGCACGACGAGTGGTGCATCAAGGACATAAGCCTTCTGTGTAGCAGTGAGGATAACCCTCAAATTACGAACCCAGTCTGCATTGTTTCTTCCATCATCTTTCAACTTAGCTTTCTCTAGGAACACATTAAAGTTCAAGGGAGCTAGAGCGTATGCCATTTATCTACAACATTAATTTGCAAAGACAATTAGATTATGTTCATGATAATTGGTTATGTTAATCAAATTACTAAAGAACTCCCACTTAAATTAGCATCCCTTAAGTTTTATAAGTGTTCACACGATCCAAATCAACTACCATGTCCAATCATCATGTGAGATGGGGTCGTCATCAATGGTAAACGTATCCATGTTGATCATATCTACTATATGACTCATGTTTGACCTTTTGGTCCTCCATGTTCCGGGGCCATTTCTGTACATGCTAGGCTCGTCAAGTTTAACCCAAGTATTCTGCATGTGTAAAACTACCTTACTCCTATTGTAGGTGAATAAGGATGGCAATGGGTCGGGTTTGGATCGGGTTGAACAATATCAAATCCATATCCATATCCATTAAAGCAGTCTCAGCCCATCCATGAAAAAATCCATGGGCAAAAAATTGTGACCTTGTCCAAATCCGATGGATATCCATACCCATTGGATATCCACCTTACGTGGGGGTAGAGGCTGGCAGTGGTGGCCACCTCTAGGGCTATGAGAGGAGTAACTCATGGAGATGGCACCGATTCTCAATGACAACTCATTTAATTAGTGTAGATAATAGGAGAGAAGGTGTGTTGGAGTATGTTACGATGGGGATTGTGTAATTTATTTTGGATGTTTTAGATAAAAGGATAAAATTATAGTGGGACATGTGACTATGGGGTAGGGGTAGCAGAATATTGCTTGTTAAGTCAGACGATCGGGTCGGGTTTGGATATATCCATGGGTACAAGATTATGTCCATGCCCTATCCACGAGTAATCGGGTCGGGTTTGGGCGCTGCCCATGGGCGCAAAAGCATATCCAAACCCTATCCATTCGGGTTAGATATCCATGGGTATCCATGTCCATGGATAAAATTGCCATCCTTATAGGTGAATGTAGAGTCCATCACACCCAATCATCACGAGGTACTTCAAAATGATGAACTTTCGCAATGGTGCATACTTAGGGAGAACACCTTTATCTTGAAATTAAGTGAAGGGATCATCTTATAATGCTACTGTCATTCTAAGAAAAATAAGATGCATAAAAGGTAATCATCACATGAAATCAAAATATGACATGATATGGCAATTATCATCTTGTGCTTTTGATCTCTATCTCCAAAGCACTGGCATGATCTTCATCGTCACCGGCATAACGCCATGATCCCCATCATCGTGTCATCATGTAGTTATTTCGCCAACTATTGCTTCTACAATTACATGGCATTATTTGTTGACACACAGGTCATACAATAAATTAAAGACAACCCTATGGCTCCTGCCGGGTTACGTACTCATCAACATGCAAGTCGTGAACCTACTATAAAACATGATCATCTCATACATCAACATATAGCACATCATGTTTTGGCCATACCACATCACAACATGCCCTACAAAAAGAAGTTAGACGTCCTCTACTTTGTTGCTGCAATTTTTATGTGGCTGCTAGGGAAAACTATAAGAACCATTCTTATCTAGAAAAACCACAACGGTGATATACAAGTTGCCTTTTAACCTTCTACAAGGACTGCCCTCGTCAAATCATATTCAACTAAAGTGGGAGAGACAGACACCCGCAAAGCCACTTTTATGCAATACAAGTTGCATGTCAAACAGTGGAACCGGTCTCATGTGTGTGGACATGTAAGGTTGGTCCGAGCCGCTTCATACCACAATACCACTGAATCCAAATAAGTCAAGGGAAGTAAGCAATCTTAACATCAAGGCCCACAACAACTTTGTGTTGTACTCGTGCATATGCATCTATGCATAGATGTAGCTCATGATGCCACTGATGGGAACGAAGCATGAAAATCAAAAAAAATCCTACAAACACCCAAGATATAATCTAGGAGATGCATAGCAACGAGAGGGGAGTGTGTCTACATACCCTTGTAGACCGAACGCAGAAGCGTATATAATGCGGTTGATGTAGTCGTACTCTTCGTGATCCAATCCGATCTAGCACCAACGGACGGCACCTCCGCGTTAAGCACACGTGCGGCTTGATGACGTCCCCTCCTTCTTGATCCAGCAAGCAAGGAGGAGAAGTGGATGGGATCTCAACCAGCACGATGGCGTGGTGGAGATGGTGGTGGTGCAATCCCGGCAGGGGTTCCCAAACGCTGTCGGAACCAATCTAAGGAGAAAACAAAGTTTTGGGAGAGGTAGGGCTGCCGCCGGGGCGTGGGATTTGGTGTGTCCAGCCCCTACCTATCCCTCACTATTTATAGGAGGCAAAGGGGAGGGCTGGGGCGCAGCCTTGGCCCCTCCTCCAAGGAAGCGGGCGCCGACCTAGGGAGGAGTCCTCCCTCCCCAAGGCACCTAGGGTTGCCTTCCCCCCGTAGGACTATACCCCCTCTCCATGTTCTAGGCGCATGGGCCTCTTGGGGCTGGCACCCCTGGGCCATGTAGGCCAGGGTGCATCCCCTACAGCCCATGTGAGCCCACGGGGCAGGTGGACCCCCTGGACCCCTTTCGGCACTCTCGATACAATACCAATAATACCTGAATCTTTTCCGGCGACCAAAACATGACTTCCTATATATAATTCTTTACCTCCGGACCATTCTAGAGCTCCTCATGATGTTCGGAATATCATCCAGGACTTCTAACAACATTCCATTGCTAATGCACATATCCCAATACTACTCTAGCATCATCGAACTTTAAGCGTGTGGACCCTACGGGTTCGAGAATCATGTAGACATGACCAAGACACCTCTCGAGTCAATAACCAATAGCGCGACCTGGATGCCCATATTGGTTCCTACATATTCCACGAAGATCTTTATCGGTTGAACCACAATGTCAAGGATTCAGTCAATCCCGTCTGTAATTCCCTTTGTCCGGCGATATGTTACTTGCCCGAGATCCGATCATTGTTATCTCCATACCTAGTTCAATATCATTTCCCACAAGTCTCTTTACTCGTTCCATAATACAATATCGTGACTAAACTCGTTAGTCACATGAAGCTTCTTATGATGTTGTATTACCGAGAGGGCCCAGAGATATCTCTCCGTCACACAGGGTGACAAATCCCAGTCTCGATCCATGCAACCCAATAAACGCCTTCGGAGATACCTGTAGAGCACCTTTATGATCACCCAGTTACGAAGTGACGTTTGATAGCACACAAGGCATTCATCCAGTATCCGGGAGTGGCATGATCTCATGGTCTAAGGAACCGATACTTGACAAGAAGAAAGCTATTGCAAAAAAAACTAAGCGATACAATCTGTCGCTAAGCTTACGATTGGGTCTTGTCCATCATATCATTCTGCTAATGATGTGATCCCGTTATCAAATGGAAACTCATGTCTATGGTTAGGAAATCATAACCATATTTGATCAAATAGCTAGTCTAGTAGAGGCTTACTAGGGACACAGTGTAGTTTATGTATTCACACATGGACTTAACTTTCCGATCAATACAATTCTAGCATGAATGATAAACATTTATCATGAATGGAAAATATGATAATAACCATTTTATTATTGCCTCTAGGGCATATTTCCATCACTTATGCCAGGTCCGTCTTTAAAATTCCTAAAAAAATTGTAAAGATATCATTGATGCGATATCGCAATTTTAGTGGGGTGACGAGGACAACCATAAAAGGATGCATTGGATAACGGGATTTTCTATATCAGATTCACAGAACACACGGGAGCTGATTGCTAGAAGCATGTGGTATTTATGGTGGATATGCGTAAATTGGTTAATGAGGGAAAGTCTCAAGAGGTATGTCAAACCTCGATGGGAACTCGTGGTATAACGGCAAATTTTGTAAATACCCATTCCCCTAATGCAAATAGGAATATTGGAGGGGGGAGTAGACCTCCTATGGGATTTGTTAAATTGAATGTGGATGCTATCTTCGATCATGATCTACTAAAGGGCACAACGGGGGCTGTCCTTAGGCATGTCAAAAGGAAACTTCATTGTCGGTGGAAATTGGAAGATTCGTTGTTGCGTTGATGCCTTGACAGCGGAAGCATTAGCACTTAGGTTTGGCTTATTGCTAGTAGAGAAGGCGGGTTGCAATCGTCTTGTTATCAACTCTGACAATATGGAAGTCATTGACGCAATGAAGAACGGAGGGCACTCTATAGGAGCGGAAACGAAAATTTTTAATGACTGTTTTTTATAGCTTTGATTTTTTCTCTTACTAGCTTTGAACATTGTAATAGGGAAATGAACAAGGTAGCGCATGAGTAGGCTCGACTAGCAAAATATTCCATGATAAGGGATTAGATTGGGAGTCTATGAAAAATATTGTATCGCTACTTATAGACGATGTAATCATTATTTCTAACTAATAAAGTGGATGATGTTTTTTTAAAGAGTGCGAAGTTGAACAACTCCATGTCCCAAAACCCAAGTCCGATGTCTATCTTGGGTTGTGTCATAGATATCAGGTGCATGTGAGCCTGAGCTCAAAAACATATTTTTTATCCACGGCCACTTCCATACCTTTCTTTTGCGGGTCACTTTCATACGAATTGTAATAAAGTTGAGACCCTTATTTTGGAAAAGAGGGAGTATTTATTTAGCTAAATTTATAATTGGTTCTTGTTGAGTATCGTGACTTTTTTTTGCATGGTAATACGTGTCTCATTTATAAAATAATGATCCGGTTACAAGGCACGTAAGCACCGACATTACAAGACTGAAAAGATAAAATAATCCTATGCAAAATACCAGCGCCTGTTCCTCTCGTCCGACACCACCAAAGCGGCCACCAAAGGGAAAAAAATAGATCACCTCTTCATCCGAACTCGACGCGGCTCCAACGCTGATCAGCAGCTTTACGGACCTCGAAAGTAGTTTGCCATAAGCAAAACCATTGTTGTTGAAAGATTCAGACCGGGGCAACATGTCCCCGGACACGCCATTGAACTCTAGATCTGACACCCCCACACGACAACGACGTCGAAGGAGGAAACCAGAACTGTCAGCCACCAATCACAAACCCAGCACGAGATGCACCATCTTCCAGCTGTCACTTGCGTAGACAATCGTCTGCGCGTACTCCTGGACGACAAAACCTCCCTGCTCCACCATGACGTCAGAGACAACGCCACAACAATGGGGACAGAGTAGTAGGAGAGACACACCTGACGGAGTCACCATCGCCGCCTCGCCGACACCATCCATGAACCCTAACACAGTAGATCTGAAGGATTTGCAAACACACGATGTCATCAACTCCGAGACGCCGCCATGAAGGGCACCGCCAGTGTGGGAGTGAAGCTGGGGCAGATTTATTCGTCCGGGCACCGCTCCCATAACCCCAACGATGCACCACGACCTACAAGTCCAAAATGTAACTACAGAGCGGAGGAACGGGGTCTCCCTCCCTCCTGCCACCGGAGCAGCAGGAGGGAGAGGGGGCCAACACCCTGGCCGGCTGAGATCGGAGGAAGAAAATTGCCTCCCTAGTTGCCTTGCGTGGCGGTGGCTAGGGTAGGGAAGACGTATCTCGCGAGTATCGTGACTATTAGGAAGTATAGGACTTATCTCTACCTTGTCTTGTACTCCAAATAGATCATGCACTCATTATATATACGCTGATACGACTCCAACGTATCTATAATTTTTTATTGTTCCATGCTATTATATATTATGTTTTGGATGTTTAATGGGATTTATTATACACTTTTATATTATTTTTGGGACTAACCTATTAACCCAATGCCCAGTGCAAATTGCTGCTTTTTTGCCTATTTCGGTGTTTCGCAGAAAAGGAATATCAAACGGAGTCCAAACGAAATGAAACCTTTGGGAACGTGATTTTTGGAACAAACGTGATCCAGAGGACTTGGAGTGGACGTCAAGAAACAACCGAGGAGGCCACAAGGCAGGGGGCGCGCTTACCCCCCTGGGCGCGCCCTCCCCCCTCGTGGGCCCCTCGTGGCTCAACCGGCCTACTTCCTCCTCCTATATATACTCATATACCCTAAAAATATCAAGGAGCACAACAAAACCCTATTTCCACCGCCACAACCTTCTATACCCAAGAGATCCCATCTTGGGGCCTTTTCCGGAGCTCCGCCGGAGGGGGCATCGATCACGGAGGGCCTCTACATCAACTCCATGGCCCCTCTGATGATGTGTGAGTAGTTTACTTCAGACCTTCAGGTCCATAGTTATTAGCTAGATAGCTTCTTCTCTCTCTTTGGATCTCAATACAAAGTTCTCCTCGATCTTCTTGGAGATCTATTCGATGTAACTCTTTTTGCGGTGTGTTTGTCGAAATTCGATGAATTCTGGGTTTATGATCAAGTCTATCTATGAACAATATTTGATTCTTCTCTGAAATCTTTTATGTATGATTGGTTATCTTTGCAAGTCTCTTCGAATTATCAGTTTGGTTTGGCCTACTAGATTGATCGTTCTTGCAATGGGAGAAGTGTGAAGCTTTGGGATCAATCTTGCGGTGCTCGATCCCAGTGACAAAGGGAAATGACACGTATTGTATTGTTGCCATCGAGGATAAAAAATGGGGTTTATATCATATTACTTGAGTTTATCCCTCTACATCATGTCATCTTACCTAATGCGTTACTCTGTTCTTATGAACTTAACACTCTAGATGCATGATGGATAGCGGTCGATGTGTGGAGTGATAGTAGTAGATGCAGGCAGGAGTCGGTCTACATGTCATGGACGTGATGCCTATATACATGATCATGCCTAGATATTCTCATAATTATTCACTTTTCTATCAATTGCTTGACAGTAATTTGTTCACCAACCATAATACTTATGCTATCTTGAGAGAATCCACTAGGGAAACCTATGGCCCCCGGGTCTATTCTCCATTATATTAATCTTCCATCAACAAGCTATTTCTATTACCTTTTATTTTGCAATCTTTACTTTTAATCTTTATCATAAAAATACCAAAAATATTATCTTATCATCTCTATCAGATCTCACTCTCGTAAGTGACCGTGAAGGGATTGACAACCCCTTTATCGCGTTGGTTGCGAGGTTCTTATTTGTTTGTGTAGGTACGAGGGACTTGCGTGTGGCCTCCTACTAGATTGATACCTTGGTTCTCAAAAACTGAGGGAAATACTTACGCTACTTTATTGTATCACCCTTTCCTCTTCAAGGGAAAACCAACGCAATGCTCAAGAGTTAGCAAGAAGGATTTCTGGCGCCGTTGTCGGGGAGTCTACGCAACCAAGTACCCATCACAAACTCTTATCCCTCGCATTACATTATTTGCCATTCGCCTCTCGTTTTCCTCTCCCCCACTTCACCCTTGCCGTTTAATTTGCCCTCCTTTTCCGTTCCCCTTCTCTTTTCTAGTTCGTCTCTTTTTGCTCGTTTCTTCTTTTCTTGTGTGTTGGATTGCTTGCTTGTCATGATGGCTCCAGACAATACTAAATCGTGTGATTTTTCCAATACCAACAATAATGATTTTATTAGCACTCCGATTGTTGCTCTTACCGATGCTGAATCTTGTGAAATTAATGCTGCTTTGCTGAATCTTGTCATGAAAGATCCGTTTTCTGGCCTTCCTAGTGAAGATGTTGCTACTCATCTAAACAACTTTGTTCATTTGTGTGATATGCAAAAGAAGAAAGATGTGGATAATGATATTGTTAAACTGAATCTATTCTCGTTTTCGCTTAGAGATCGTGCTAAAACTTGGTTTTCGTCTTTGCCTAAAAATAGTATCGATTCATGGAATAAGTGCAAAGATGCTTTTATTTCTAAGTATTTTCCTCCCGCTAAGATCATCTCTCTTAGAAACGATATTATGAGTTTTAAGCAACTTGATCATGAACATGTTGCACAAGCTTGGGAGAGGATGAAATTAATGATACGTAATTGCCCTACACATGGTTTGAATCTTTGGATGATTATACAAAAAAATTATGCCGGATTGAATTTTTCTTCTAGAAATCTTTTAGATTCGTCCACGAGAGGCACTTTTATGGAAATCACTTTAGGAGAAGCTACTAAACTCCTAGATAATATTATGGTTAATTATTCTCAATGGCATACTGAAAGATCTACTAATAAAAAGGTGCATGCTATAGAAGAAATCAATGTTTTGAGTGGAAAGATGGATGAGCTTATGAAATTGTTTGCTAATAAGAGTGTTTCTTCTGATCCTAATGATATGCCTTTGTCTACTTTGATTGAGAATAATAATGAATCTATGGATGTGAATTTTGTTGGTAGGAACAATTTTGGTAATAACGCATATAGAGGTAATTTTAGTCCTAGGTCGTTTCCTAGTAATTCCTCTAATAATTATGGTAATTCCTACAACAATTCTTATGGAAATTATAATAAGATGCCCTCTGATTTTGAATCTAATATCAAATAATTTATTAGTTCGCAAAAGAGTTTCAATGCTTTGATTGAAGAAAAATTGTCTAAGATTGATGAGTTGGCTAGGAACGTGGATAGAATTTCTCTTGATGTTGATTCTTTTAAACTTAGATTTATTCCACCTAAGCATGATATCAATGAGTCTCTCCAAGCTATGAGAATTTCCATTGATGAGTGCAAAAAAAGAACAGCTAGGATGCGTGCTAAAAAGACTGCTTTGTGAAAGCGTGTTCTTCTAGTTTCCATGATAATAAAGATGAAGATATAAAAGTTATTGATGTGTACCCTATTAAATCTTTGTTTTGCAATATGAATCTTGATAATGATGGGACTGGAGATGAGTCAACTTTAATTAGAAGGCGTCCCAATGATTCAGAGTTTTTAGATCTTGATGCAAAAATTGATAAAAGTGGGATGGGAGAGGTCAAAACTTTAAATAGCAATGAACACACTATCTTGGATTTCAAGGAATTTAATTATGATAATTGTTCTTTAATATATTGTATTTCCTTGTTGCAATCCGTGCTAAATTCTCCGCATGCTTATAGTCAAAACAAAGCCTTTACTAAACATATCATTGATGTTTTAATGCAATCTTATGAGAAAAAGCTTGAATTGGAAGTTTCTATCCCTAGAAAACTTCATGATGAGTGGGAACCTACTATTAAAATTAATATTAAAGATCATGAATGCTATGCTTTATGTGATTTGGGTGCTAGTGTTTCCACGATTCCTAAAACTTTGTGTGATTTGGTAGGTTTCCGTGAATTTGATGATTGTTCTTTAAACTTTCATCTTGCGCATTCCACCATTAAGAAACCTATGGGAAGAATTAATGATGTTCTTATTGTTGCAAATATGAATTATGTGCCTGTAGATTTCATTGTTCTTGATATAGATTGCAATCCTTCGTGTCCTATTATTCTTGGTAGGCCTTTCCTTAGAACGATTGGTGCAATTATTGATATGAAAGAAGGGAATATTAGATTCCAATTTCCATTAAGGAAGGGCATGGAACACTTTCCTAGAAAAAAATTAAATTACCTTTTGAATCTATTATGAGGGCCACTTATGGATTGCATACCAAAGATGATAATACCTAGATCTATTCTTGCTTTTATGCCTAGCTAGGGGCGTTAAACGATAGTGCTTGTTGGGAGGCAACCCAATTTTATTTTTGTTTATTGCTTTTTGATTCTGTTTAGTAATAAATAATTCATCTAGCCTCTGTTTATATGTGGTTTTATGCTTTTAATTAGTGTTTGTGCCAAGTAGAACCTTTGGGAAGACTTGGGGAAAGTCTTTGCGATCTTGCTGTAAAAAACAGAAACTTTAGCGCTCACGAGATTTGCTTCCCTGTTTTACTGGAGATTGCTATTTAGTTAATTATTTTTTCAGATGATTAATATATAAATTACTCACGTCCAGAAATTTATTTTAAAATATTTGGGGTTTCAGAAGTATTTGAAACCTACAGATTACTACAGACTGTTCTGTTTTTGACAGATTCTATTTTTCGTGTGTTCGCTTCTTTTGATGAATCTATGGTTAGTAATAGGGTTTATGAACCATATAAAGGTTGGAATACAGTAGGTTTAACGCCAATATAAATAAAGAATGAGTTCATTACAGTACCTTGAAGTGGTGGTTTGTTTTCTTTTACTAACAGAGCTCACGAGGTTTTCTTCTAAGTTTTGTGTTGTGAAGTTTTCAAGTTTTGGGTAAAGATTTGATGGATTATGGAACAAGGAGAGGCAAGAGCCTAAGCTTGGGGATGCCCAAGGCATCCCAAGGTAAAATCCAAGGACAACCGAAAGCCTAAGCTTGGGCATGCCCCGGAAGGCATCCCCTTTTCGTCTTCGTCCATCGGTAACTTTACTTGAAGCTATATTTTTATTCACCACATGATATGTGTTTTGCTTGGAGCGTCTTGTATGATTTGAGTCTTTGCTTTTTAGTTTACCACAATCATCCTTGCTGTACACACCTTTTGGGAGAGACACACATGAATTGAAATACTCTATGTGCTTCACTTATATCTTTTGAGTTGGATAATTTTGCTTTAATGCTTCGCTTATATCTTTTAGAGCACGGCGGTGGTTCTATTTTATAGAAATAATTGATCTCTCATGCTTCACTTGTATTATTTTGAGAGCCCTTTAGAACAGCATGGTAATTTGCTTTGGTTATAAATATTAAATACTAAGAGAAGTTGGATGCTTGATAGTTGTTTTGAGATATAAAGGTGGTAATATTAGAGGTGTGCTAGTTGAGTAATTGTGAAATTGAGAAATACTTGTGTTGAAGTTTGCAAGTCCCGTAGCATGCACGTATGGTAAAAGTTGTGTGACAAATTTGAAGCAAGAGGTGTTCTTTGATTGCTTTCCTTATGAGTGGCAGTCGGGGACGAGCGATGGTCTTTTCCTACCAATCTATCCCCCTAGGAGCATGCGTGTAGTGCTTAGTTTTGATGACTTGTAGATTTTTGCAATAGGTATGTGAGTTCTTTATGACTAATGTTGAGTCCATGGATTATACGCACTCTCATCCTTCCATCATTGCTAGCCTCTTCGGTACCGTGCATTGCCCTTTCTCACCTTGAGAGTTGGTGCAAACTTCGCCGGTGCATCCAAACCTCGTGATATTATACGCTCTATCACACATAAGCCTCATTATATCTTCCTCAAAACAGCCACCATACCTACCTATTATGGCATTTTCATAGCCATTCCGAGATATATTGCCATGCAACTTTCCACCGTTCTGTTTACTATGACACGCATCATCATTGTCATATTACCTTTCATGATCATGTAGTTGACATCGTATTTGTAGCAAAGTCACCATGCTTAATTTTTCATACATGTCACTCTTGATTCATCGCAATCCCGGTACACCGCCGGAGGCATTCACATAGAGTCATATTTTGATCTAAGTATCGAGTTGTAATTCTTGAGTTGTAAATAAATAAAAGTGTGATGATCTTAATTAGAGCATTGTCCCATGTGAGGAAAGGATTATGGAGACTATGATTCCCCCACAAGTCGGGATGAGACTCCGGACAAAAAAAGAGGTCATAAAAAAAGAGAAAGGAATGCCTAAATAAAAAAATGAGAGAAAAAGAGAGAAGGGACAATATTACTATCCTTTTTCCACACTTGTGCTTCAAAGTAGCACCATGATCTTCATGATAGAGAGTCTCTTATTTTGTCACTTTCATATACTAGTGGGAATTTTTCATTATAGAACTTGGCTTGTATATTCCAATGATGAGCTTCCTCAAATGCCCTAGGTCTTCGTGAGCAAGCAAGTTGGATGCACACCCACTTAGTTTTTTTGATGAGCTTTCATATATTTATAGTTCTAGTGCATCCGTTGCATGGCAATCCCTACTCCTTGCATTGACATCAATCGTTGGGCATCTCCATAGCCCATTGATTAGTCGTGTCAATGTGAGACTTTCTCCCTTTTTGTCTTCTCACACAACCTCAATCATTATATGCTATTCCACCCATAGTGCTATGTCCATGGCTCGTACTCATACATTGCGTAAAACTTGAAAGAGTTTGAAAAGGCTAAGTATGAAACAATTGCTTGGCTTGTCATCGGGGTTGTGCATGATGAGAGCATCTTGTGTGACGAAAATGAAGCATGACCATACTATATGATTTTGTAGGGATAAGCTTTCTTTGGCTATGTTATTTTGATAAGACGTAATTGCTTGGTTAGCATACTTGGAGTATTATTATTTTTATGTCAACATTAAACTTTTATCTTGAATCTTTCGGATCTGAACATTCATGCCACAATAGAGAAAATTACATTGAAGAATATGCTAGAAAGCATTCCACCTCAAAAATTCTGTTTTTATCATTTATCTACTCGAGGACGAGCAAGAATTAAGCTTGGGGATGCTTGATACGTCTCCAACCTATCTATAATTTTTGATTGTTCCATGCTATTATATATTCTGTTTTGGATGTTTAATGGGCTTTATTATACACTTCTATATTATTTTGGGGGCTAACCTATTAACCCAAGGCCCAGTGCAAATTGCTGTTTTTTTGCCTATTTCAGTGTTCCGCAGAAAAGGAATATCAAACAGAGTCCAAACGGAATGAAACCTTCGGGAACATGATTTTTGGAACAAACGTGATCCAGAGTACTTGGAGTGGACGTCAAGAAACAACCGAGGAGGCCACAAGGCAGGGGGCACGCCTACCCCCTGGACGCGCCCTCCCCCCTCATGGGCCCCTCGTGGCTCAACCGGCCTACTTCTTCCTCCTATATATACTCATATACCCTAAAAACATCGAGGAGCACAACGAAAGCCTATTTCCACCCCCACAACCTTCAATACTCAAGAGATCCCATCTTGGTGCCTTTTCTAGAGCTCCGCCGGAGGGGGGATCGATCACGGAGGGCCTCTACATCAACTCCATGGCCCCTCTGATGATGTGTGAGTAGTTTACTTCAGACCTTCGGGTCCATAGTTATTAGCTAGATAGCTTCTTCTCTCTCTTTGGATCTCAATACAAAGTTCTCCTCAATCTTCTTGGAGATCTATTCGATGTAACTCTATTTGTGGTGTGTTTGCCAAGATTCGATGAATTGTGGGTTTATGATCAAGTCTATCTATGAACAATATTTGATTCTTCTCTGAAATCTTTTGTGTATTATTGGTTATCTTTGCAAGTCTCTTCGAATTATCAGTTTAGTTTGGCCTACTAGATTGATCTTTCTTGCAATGGAAGAAGTGCTTAGCTTTGGGTTCAATCTTGCGATGCTCGATCCCAGTGACAAAAAGAGAAACGACACATATTGTATTGTTGCCATCAAGGATAAAAAGATGGGGTTTATATCATATTGCTTGAGTTTATCCCTCTACATCATGTCATCTTATCTAATGTGTTACTCTGTTCTTATGAACTTAATACTCTAGATGCATGCTGGATAGCGGTCGATGTGTGGAGTAATAGTAGTAGATGCAGGCAGGAGTCGGTCTACTTGTCACGGACGTGATGCCTATATACATGATCATGCCTAGATATTCTCATAATTATTCGCTTTTCTATCAATTGCTTGATAGTAATTTGTTCACCCACCGTAATACTTATGCTATCTTGAGAGAAGCCACTAGTGAAACCTATGGCCCCCGGGTCTATTCTCCATTATATTAATCTTCCATCAACAAGCTATTTCTATTACCTTTTATTTTGCAATCTTTACTTTTAATCTTTATCATAAAAATACCAAAAATATTATCTCATCATCTCTATCAGATCTCACTCTCATAAGTGACCGTGAAGGGATTGACAACCACTTTATTGTGTTGGTTGTGAGGTTCTTATTTGTTTGTGTAGGTACGAGGGACTTGCGTGTGGCCTCCTACTGGATTGATACCTTAATTCTCAAAAATTGAGGGAAATACTTACGCTACTTTGTTGCATCACCCTTTCCTCTTCAAGGGAAACCCAACGGAGTGCTCAAGAGGTAGCATACGGCCACGAGGCTCAAGCAATAAATAATCGGTTTCACTGAGCCCTCTCTATCCCTTCTAACATGTATCAGACTAAGAGCATCTCCAGCCGCACCCCCAACTGGCCCTCCCAGGTATTTTTGCAGCGCCTGCGCAAAAAGTCAGCCTAGTCGCGCCCCTAGTAGCCCGTTTTTTGCCTGCTTGGGCCGAAACTAGCGCCGGCGGACCCGAGCCGAACCCGGCGCGCTAAGGGGCGCCGGCTGTAACGCCCTCGATGCGGCTAAATCTCCCACGTGTCGACGCACGACTTAGAGGCATAACCGCATTGAAAGCAATGTCACAAGTGAGGTAATCTTCACACAACCCATGTAATACATAAGGGAAAGAGATACATAGTTGGCTTACAATCGCCACTTCACACAATTACATGAATAAAGCATTACATCATCCAGATACAATCAAGGTCCGACTACGGAACCAAAACAAAAGAAGACTACCCAAAATGCTACACAGATCCCCGATCGTCCCGACTGGGCTCCACTACTGATCAACTAGAACGAAACAACATAAAGGACAATATCTTCATCGAGCTCCTCCTGGAGCTTGATTGTGTCACCTGCTCGGTATCATCGGCACCTGCAACCTTGTTTTGGAAGTATCTGTGAGTCACAGGGACTCAGCAATCTCACACCCTCGCGATCAAAACTATTTAAGCTTATAGGAAGGGTAAAAGGTATGAGGTGGAGCTGCAGCAAGCGACTAGCATATTTGGTGGCTAACATACGCAAATGAGAGAGAGAAGAGAAGGCAAGGCACGGTCGATATCCTAGAACAACCTATGTCAAACATAACTCCGACACCGTGTTCACTTCCCGGACTCCGCGGAAAGAGACCATCATGGTTACACACGCGGTTGATGTATTTTAATTAAGATCAACTTCAGGTTTTTTACAACCGGACATTAACAAATTCCCATCTGCCCATAACCGCGGGCATGGCTTTCGAAAGTTCAAATCCCTGCAGGGGTGTCCCAACTTAGCCCATCACAAGCTCTCACGGTCAACGAAGGATATTCCTTCTAGCGGGAAGACCCGATTAGACTCGGAATCCCGGTTACAAGACATTTCGACAATGGTAAAACAAGACCAGTAAAGCCACCCAGATGTGCCGACAAATCCCGATAGGAGCTGCACATATCTCGTTCTCAGGGCACACCGGATGAGAAAGACGTCGGGTGGGCCAGTCCAGAGTTGCCCCTGGTAGCTCCGGACATCGCTCAGTTGGACCAACACTTAGAGAAGCACTGGCCCGAGGGGGTGAAAATAAAGATGACCCTTGAGTCTGCAGAACCCAAGGCAAAGAAAAGGCTAGGTGGCGAATGGTAAAACCAATGTTGGGCCATGCTGGAGGAGTTTTATTCAAGGCGAACTGTCAAGGGGTTCCCATTATAACCCAACCGCGTAAGGAACGCAAAAACCGGGAACATAACACCGATATGATGGAAACTAGGGCAGCAAGAGTGGAACAAAACACCAGGCATAAGGCTGAGCCTTCCACCCTTTACCAAGTGTATAGATGCATTAATTAAATAAGAGATATTGTGATATGCCAACAAAATATCCATGTTCCAAACATGGAACAAGCTCCAATCTTCACCTGCAACTAGCAACGCTATAAGAGGGGCTGAGCAAAGCGGTAACATAGCCAATCAACGGTTTGCTAGGACAAGGTGGGTTAGAGGCTTGGTTCAACAATATGGGAGGCATGATAAGCAAGTGGTAGGTATCGCAGCATAGGCATAGCAAAAGAGCGAGCAACTAGCAAGGAAAGATAGAAGTGATTTCGATGGTACGTCATCTTGCCTGAGATCCCGCAAGGAAGAAGAACGAGTCCATGAATAAGACAAACAGACGTAGGCAAACGGATCCTCACAAACGCGACGTTATCGGAACTAACCCGAAGAAGCAACACCGGAAAGAAGCAAACAACATAGTAAAAAACCAAGCATAAACATGCACGATGCACAAACAAGTATGATGCATGTCTGGTTTAATGAAGCATGGCATGGCAAAATGCACAAACACTCCTACAAATTAAGTGGAGCACAATATGCAACGAGTTGCATATTGACGGAACACAACATCAATTATTTAGTTCTCTCCCGTTTAAGTACTCAACAATATTAAATGTTGGATAACATGGCAAGAGGTGAAGCATGAGTAAAATACACAGTTAGACATTTTAAATGAGACAGGAAACATCAAACAACAATTCCGGTAAACCCTCATATGCATTTAGCAATTTAGTGCAACAACAAATTTAAACATTTTAAAGGTTGTTATCATGATGCAGATGACATGTGCAAGTTTTATGCTATATATGTGAAAACGTTGACATGAGCATTATGAAGCGTTTGTCATCGTGGCGGAAACGAAAGGGGTGCCACGACAATGAATCCTATAATGATGCCACGCAACATATCGGTTCCGGTAGCTCATGGAGATGCCAGTGAAAAAGGAAAAGCGACGTGAGTCAGTTGAGCAAGATGGTGGGGTGCTCCCGACTACCGGGTTCCCACATGTCGGTGACAAGGCGAAAGAGGGGCAATGTGCACCGACAGTTTTGGACTGGAGGAGAACAAGGGTGCATCTCATACATCACACAACATGCATTCGTTTCGCAGGTCATCATCTCGGCGGTTATACCTTCGAAGCATGCAAACAAGGACGGTTCGGGTTCGGTGCAAAGTAGAGGAACTTGACGTCCACGGGGTCGACGGTAGAGGTACTCGTTTTGAAGGTGAACTTGACGAATGCAAACCCCTTCGGGGTTGTCATGGTACTAAAGGTCTTCGGACTTGACGGATCCGATGCCTCCGGACGTAGTGGTACACGTTCGTTTTTGGAGAGGTACTTGGCATTCTTTGTCCCGTAGTGTAGTAAAACTTGACGTATCCGTGGGATCCGAGCGTCGTGGTACTTGTCGAAATCCACATCGGATGAAGTGGAACATCTTTAAGTGGAACTTGGCGTGTCCCAAAATCTGCAGGCGTCGGTACTTGGCGAAAGAAACCACGAACGCGTCCTTGATGTCCCTGGTTGCCGGTTCTTGGTGGCCACAAGAGGGGAAAAACAAGGCCCACCGGGCAGCAAGGAGGTGGAGGTCTCGTAGGAGTTGTCCGTGAAGGGGCTGCTGAGGCAGCAGGAGAAGATGGCCGGTGATGCAGGCCTAACGGAGGGAGGAGGAGACACGGGCGCTGACAAGGCTGGGGCGCCGGACCACTGTAGCGGCGGGTCGGGAGGCCAGGGAGGCCCTGGAAGGGTCGAGGTCGCCGGTGGGCTGGATCGCCGGAGCGGCGTGGCGGTTCCTGGTGGTGCGGAGGAGCCGTGGAGGCGATGCTGGCGATGGAGACAGGGAACGGTGGGAGTAGAAGGAGCTCGCGACGGCACATCGAACGGGGAGGCCCTCGAGCAGAGGAGCGGGCGACATGGAGGGGAGGCAGCAGACCAGCGGTAGAAGGGCGCGACGACGGCATGGTCTCAGCGGCTGCGACAAGGGAAGAAGGCACGGGCGGGCGGGCGAGCTCGCCGGAGGGCGCAAGGAAGAGCGGGATCGGGCGCGGGGTGTAGGAGGATTGGGATCAAGCCGAGGCTTCCCCTGGCGGCGCGATCGGGAGGAGAACGAGGGGGATCGAGAGAGATGTGGCGAGCGAGTGGGGATCGGGAACGGGGTGGCGGCGCTGGAGGAGGGATCGAGGGAGAGAAGTGGGATCGGGCTAGGCCAGGGGCTGGGCCTTAGGATGGTTGGGTCAGGGAGGCCGGCCCAGTTGGAGATTGTTGAACTTATCTCCACTGATTAGAAAAGAAAAAAATGGCGAGGAAGAGGAAGACAAAAGAAAACATTTGAGGGTCCAAATATTTTCTAATTGAGCTGAAAATTAACAAGTAGCCATTTGGCGGCATAATGCCACAGTGCCACAACTTGAAAGGGGCCATGCGGAGAAAAGATCATAGATGCAAAATAATTTAGAAATGAGAGGGATTTATAATGCAAGTTTGTTGTGGTGGCTTCCAATTAAATAGAATATTTATTATAGCTCCCTAATATTGGGAGGATATGTTATAAAGAGAAATCACCATTGTGAATATCCCTCGATTTAAATGGACCGAAGATCCATGCAATTTATTTAGTTGAGTTAAGAAAAGAAATGACATGATGGCATGATGACAAGATGCAATGCACATGATGCAAAGATGAAATGCAACGGACCAAAAAAATCACACGACGAAACCCGGAAACCCTGGAAGGCATCTGAAGCTCCGGTATTGGGGCGTTACAACACTCCACCACTACGAGAGGATCTCGTCCCGAGATCTAGAATGGCACCGGAGGGAAAACGAAAGAGGAAGAGGAGAGGTAAAACTAAGTTGCTTCTTTGATAAACGAGTGAGACCAAAGAACCTTGAAAAAGGTTAAGCCATTCGAGAAAAGAATACAACAGAGATGACGAAGTTGAAAACACTCCGTTAGAAAAGAGGAACAAGGAAGAACAACTTCGGCAGCACTCCGATAGAAAAGGGATGCAAGAATAGATAAGTAGAAAAGAACTTGAGGTGAGTGCACAACACTCCGTATAAATTGATAAGCATGAAAAGAACACGATCCTGACGAAACAAGAAGATGCGTTGAAAAGATCAACATCACAATGCCTCCGCAACAAAAAAATAGAAGTTGGATCGTTGGAAAGGAAAGAGTTGAGAAGAAAATGACATCTTCTACCACAATAGAATTTGAAAAGAATCCTTAAAAGAAGGATTGAACGGAGTTGTTGGGAAATCAACAACGAAAAGAACAAGCTTGATATGGACTTATAGAAGACATCTCAAAATTATGAGGTGACAATTTGCTACTCACGGAAAAAGATTGCATTGATAAGAACAAGGAGACGAGGAACTATTTAACCGGGAGGATAAATGAAGAACTTGGGTCATTTATGAGCACCATAGATAGCAACCATCCTTAGGGAAAGCTTTAGGTGAAATATAACCCAAGATAACTCCAAAGAAGAGATTGATGGATTTAAAATACCTCATTCTTAACAACATGTGATTCATGAAACATGAACTCAAATTATCAAGAATGACATAATACCACCTCCAATTATACGGAAGAAAGAATTGCACTCCGGATTGCAAGATGAAGAATGATTGAGCTCCTCAAAAAAGAATCTCAATGAAAAACTTCTAGACGGAATTAAATCCTTTATGAACCAACATGTAGAACCTCCATGAAGAACTCCGGTAGCAAAAGGATGATCAAAATAAAGGAAGGAGAAGTTGAAAACACAAGGTGAAGCCTTGTGATGATTAAGATGAAGCTTTGCGACGAGATAAAGTGGAAACTTGGAACTCCGGAAGAAAAGAAAGATGAGCAAATGAAATCAAGAATTTTGATGAACCTCTAGAATAAGGAATTAATCATTTGGATGAAACAAGAATAAGAATTACATTATGCTTATCCTTCACCAATTTAATTAATGACAAGCAACGAATTTGGCATACTACTTATTCTCGTAGAAAGAATTAAGATAGATATAGCGTCAACTTGGGAAGGTCTTCAATGAACCGTCGGTAGGATTGGAACATCGAATAAATTGATATGGTAAAGAAGGAAGATAAGTCTTGAACGAACCACCGTTTGAATTGAGACACGAATAAATTGATATGATAAACGAAGGAAGAAGAATTTTGGAAGAACCACCGTAAGAATTTAAAAACGAATAAAACATGAAGAAACACCGGGAAGGATTTGCAAATAAACGCAGATGCTTGAGAGAATTTAGATACAAGTGAAACGAATAGATCACAGACCGATTAGAGAATATACTTGAATGATGCACCGGTTAGTTTTGGAGAAAGAGATGTGAAAGCTGAGAATGAAATGAAACCCGAAATGATGGCCTTCGGCGAATCAAACTGAAAATACTCTGAATTACTCCGGATGGGTGAAAAGAATTCTCACAATCGAAAACAATTATGAGAGGAAGGCATCAAGCTAGAATCATGAATCTTGAAGAGAATGGAGCAAGATTAAAGAGAAACTCTTCTTCGGTCTTCAATATCTGGGAATGACGATGAGAAACACCATCAAATTGTTGAGATACTCCGGGATGAAAAATGGAAAGGTTGGACCAACGATGAAAAGAATTCGACAGATTTTGGAGCAAGGCATTTGCCTGATGATTACTCATTCTTACGTCAAACTTTGAAAAGAATTTGAGAATAACTCCGGGAAGAATTAGAAGAGTCAGGTAAGATCCTGGGAAAAGACCTGTGGGTTAGGGCCCACTCAAAAGATACATTGTAGAACGATTGCTAGAAACTGGGATTGCACCGGTTGAATTAAATGGCTAGAATGAGATAACAACCTCGAAATAGGTTGAACAGATCTTGAATGACAAGACGAGCCTTCTGAGATATCTTCAGCACTCCGGAACAATTGAATAACGAGAGGTGAATGATTATGGGGTGCACCGGCATGGAAAAACATTGAAACGAGGAATAGGATATGATCAATAAAGCTTGAATTGAATCCACCGGAAAAGAAAATGAGAAAAGAGTGACGAACTTGAAGCCCCGTTAGAATCTTCATGAGAAATCATCGGATAAGACATTGACGAAAAAGAATGGAAAGACTTGACAACAATAAAATGATACTTGATTGAGATATATGAGTACTCGAATAAAAACAAGGGAGGGAGGGCGGGTAAAACAAAAGCAACTTGGAACGGATAAAGCAAACAACATTGAGAGAGCTTAGATTGAATCTTGCGGATGTTTGAAAATGGGCGGATCCGCTTGAAGAGAAACACGCTGGTTGAAAAAGGATTGACATGACATTCTTGATGATCGAGAAGGATTAGTATTCACATCGGAGTATGAGAACACCACTTAGGAAAGGTATGGAATCAACATTTGACTTCGAAGCAACTCGAATACCATAGCTGAAAACAAAAACAAAGGATTGGCTGCAAAATAAGCCAGAACAAACATATGATAGAGATTTCGTCCGAAGTTTTCGTGGTGGGGCCTACACGGGCTCGATCGTATAGCACCATCATGTACAAGGCAGTGCACATGACATACGAAGCATCCCCGAGTCGGCATAGCCAAGGACTCTTTAAGACACAACGAGACCACTGTAAAACCGACCGTGAATAGGCGGACCACTAGACGTCGAACCCCAATTTCATATCATACATCTGTTGGAAAGAAATCCTAAGAGCTACTTGAATTCCCACTTATAAACTCCTAAAATTCTCCCGGTTATGCAATCAGGTGTTGGGGATACAGGGGAAGCATAATATCTCACCCAAAACTAGCAAATCCAACATCCAGCTGTATCCATCCTTTAACACATAACCAAGAAACCTTCGGAAATCATCTACCTCAACCTTCGAAAAGCATCCGTTATACGAGTTATGGCAATACTCCTGAACTCCCGCCCCAGTACTGGGTGGCGTCGAGGTTATCTCACCAACAACTGCATAAAAGAGATTTTCGATGTCGGCGAAACTAAACTCAGGTATTCCAGAACTGCAACGATAAAATTGTGACGACAACACCTCGGAGCTCAACTCCCCGGGACACTAGCACAACCCCTAAATGTCAGGAGGCACCAAGAACAATGTTCTCGTCACAAAACCATCGAAACGATTCCAAGATACCCGCGTGATCCTAAAAATTTTTTAAGTGACATTTAAGAAGAGAAGAGTCAAAACTCTACGTCAGGATGCCTCACCAGAGCGACGAAGGGACTGAGGAGTAAAAAGAATCCTACTCTCCGATATATATAATCCTAAAAGACTCAAAACATTTTTCTAGACTCAACAACGCCAGCGATTTGATCAAGTAGGGGGGCTCCTAAGGTCGGGGAAGGCTCTGATACCAACTTGTAACGCCCTCGATGCGGCTATATCTCCCACGTGTCGACGCACGACTTAGAGGCATAACCGCATTGAAAGCAATGTCGGAAGTGAGGTAATCTTCACACAACCCATGTAATACATAAGGGAAAGAGATACATAGTTGGCTTACAATCGCCACTTCACACAGTTACATGAATAAAGCATTACATCATCCAGATACAATCAAGGTCCGACTACGGAATCAAAATAAAAGAAGACTACCCCAAATGATACACAAATCCCCGATCGTCCCGACTGGGCTACACTACTGATCAACTAGAACGAAACAACATAAAGGACAATATCTTCATCGAGCTCCTCCTGGAGCTTGGTTGCATCACCTGCTCGGTATCATCGGCACCTGCAAGCTGGTTTTGGAAGTATCTGTGAGTCACGGGGACTCAGCATTCTCACACCCTCGCGATCAAAACTATTTAAGCTTATAGGAAGGATAAAAGGTATGAGGTGGAGCTGCAGCAAGCGACTAGCATATTTGGTGGCTAACATACGCAAATGAGAGCGAGAAGAGAAGGCAAGGCACGGTCGATAAAACTATGATTAAGAAGTGATCGTAGAACAACCTACGTCAAACATAACTCCAACATCGTGTTCACTTCCCGAACTCCGCCGGAAAGAGACCATCACGGTTACACACGCGGTTGATGTATTTTAATTAAGATCAACTTCAGGTTTTTTACAACCGGACATTAACAAATTCCAATCTTCCCATAACCACGGGCACGGCTTTCGAAAGTTCAAATCCATACAGGGGTGTCCCAACTTAGCCCATCACAAGCTCTCACGGTCAATGAAGGATATTCCTTCTAGCGGGAAGACCCGATCAGACTCAGAATCCCGGTTACAAGACATTTCAACAATGGTAAAACAAGACCAGCAAAGCCACCCAGATGTGCCGACAAATCCCGATAGGAGCTGCACATATCTCGTTCTCAGGGCACACCGGATGAGCAAGACGTCGGGTGGGCCAGCCCAGAGTTGCCCCTGGTAGCTCCGGACATCACTCAGTTGGACCAACACTTAGAGAAGCACTGGCCCGAGGGGGTGAAAATAAAGATGACCCTTGAGTCTGCAGAACCCAAGGGAAAGAAAAGGCTAGGTGGCGAATGGTAAAACCAATGTTGGGCCATGCTGGAGGAGTTTTATTCAAGGCGAACTGTCAAGGGGTTCCCATTATAACCCAACCGCGTAAGGAACGCAAAATCCGGGAACATAACATCGATATGATGAAAACTAGGGCAGCAAGAGTGGAACAAAACACCAGGCATAAGGCCGAGCCTTCCACCCTTTACCAAGTGTATAGATGCATTAATTAAATAAGAGATATTGTGATATCCCAACAAAATATACATGTTCCAAACATGGAACAAGCTCCAATCTTCACCTGCAACTAGCAACGCTATAAGAGGGGCTGAGCAAAGCGGTAACATAGGCAATCAACGGTTTGCTAGGACAAGGTGGGTTAGAGGCTTGGTTCAACAATATGGGATGCATGATAAGCAAGTGGTAGGTATCGCAGCATAGGCATAGCAAAAGAGCGAGCAACTAGCAAGCAAAGATAGAAGTGATTTCGAGGGTACGGTCATCTTGCCTGAGATCCCGCAAGGAAGAAGAATGAGTCCATGAAGAAGACAAACGGACGTAGGCAAATGGATCCTCACAAACGCGACGTTATCGGAACTAACCCGAAGAAGCAACACCGGAAAGAAGCAAACAACATAGTAAACAATCAAGCATAAACATGGCACGATGCACAAACAAGTATGATGCATGTCCGGTTTAATGAAGCATGGCATGGCAAAATGCACAAACACTCCTACAAATTAAGTGGAGCACAATATGCAACGAGTTGCATATTGACGGAACACCACATCAATTATTTAGTTCTCTCCCGTTTAAGTACTCAACAATATTAAATGTTGGATAACATGGCAAGAGGTGAAGCATGAGTAAAATACACAGTTAGGCATTTTAAATGAGGCCGGAAACATCAAACAACAATTCCGGTAAACTCTCATATGCATTTAGCAATTTAGTGCAACAACAAATTTAAACATTTTAAAGGTTGTTATCATGATGTGGATGGCATGTGCAAGTTTTATGCTATATATATGAAAACGTTGACATGAGCATTATGAAGCGTTTGTCATCGTGGCGGAAACGAAAGGGGTGCCACGACAACGAATCCAAAAATGATGCCACGCAACATATCGGTTCCGATAGCTCATGGAGATGCCGGTGAAAAAGGAAAAGCGACGTGAGCGAGTTGAGCAAGATGGTGGGGTGCTCCTGACTACCGGGTTCCCACACGTCGGTGACAAGGCAAAAGAGGGGCAATGTGCACCGACAGTTTCGGACTCGAGGAGAACAAGGGTGCATCTCATACATCACACAACATGCATTTGTTTCGTGGGTCATCGTCTCGGTGGATATACCTTCGAAGCGTGCAAACGAGGACGGTTCGGGTTCGGTGCAAAGTAGAGGAACTTGACGTCCACGGGGTCGATGGTAGAGGTACTCGTTTTGAAGGTGAACTTGACGAATGCAAAACCCTTCGGGGTTGTCGTGGTACTAAAGGTCTTCGGACATGACGGATCCGATGCCTCCGGACGTAGTGGTACACGTTCGTTTTCGGAGAGGTACTTGGCGTTCTTCGTCCCACAGTGTAGTCAAACATGACGTATCCGAGGATCCAATCGTCGTGGTACTTGTCGAAATCCACATCGGATGAAGTGGAACATCTTTAAGTGGAACTTGGCGTGTCCCAAAATCTGCGCGCGTCGGTACTTGGAGAAAGAAACCACGAAGGCGTCCTTGACGTCCCTGGTTGCCGGTTCTTGGCGGCCACAAGAGGGGAAAAACAAGGCCCACCAGGCAACAAGGAGGTGGAGGTCTCGTAGGAGTTGGCCGTGAAGGGGCTGCTGAGGCAGCAGGAGAAGATGGTCGGTGGTGCATGAAGGAAATATGCCCTAGAGGCAATAATAAAGTTATTATTTATTTCCTTATAATCATGATAAATGTTTATTATTCATGCTAGAATTGTATTTACCGGAAACATAATACATGTGTGAATACATAGACAAACAGAGTGTCACTAGTATGCCTCTACTTGACTAGCTCGTTAATCAAAGATGGTTAAGTTTCCTAACCATGAACAATGAGTTGTTATTTGATTAACGAGGTCACATCATTAGTAGAATGATCTGATTGACATGACCCATTCCATTAGCTTAGCACCCGATCGTTTAGTATGTTGCTATTGCTTTCTTCATGACTTATACATGTTCCTATGACTATGAGATTATGCAACTCCCGTTTACCGGAGGAACACTTTGGGTACTACCAAACGTCACAACATAACTGGGTGATTATAAAGGAGTACTACAGGTGTCTCCAATGGTCGATGTTGGGTTGGCGTATTTCGAGATTAGGATTTGTCACTCCGATTGTCGGAGAGGTATCTCTGGGCCCTCTCGGTAATACACATCACATAAGCCTTGCAAGCATTACAACTAATATGTTAGTTGTGAGATGATGTATTACGGAACGAGTAAAGAGACTTGCCGGTAACGAGATTGAACTAGGTATTGGATACCGACGATCGAATCTCGGGCAAGTAACATACCGATGACAAAGGGAACAACGTATGTTGTTATGCGGTCTGACCGATAAAGATCTTCGTAGAATATGTAGGAGCCAATATGGGCATCCAGGTCCCGCTATTGGTTATTGACCGGAGACGTGTCTCGGTCATGTCTACATTGTTCTCGAACCCGTAGGGTCCGCACGCTTAAGGTTACGATGACAGTTATATTATGAGTTTATGCATTTTGATGTACCGAAGGTTGTTAAGAGTCCCGGATGTGATCACGGACATGACGAGGAGTCTCGAAATGGTCGAGACGTAAAGATTGATATATTGGAAGCCTATATTTGGATATCGGAAGTGTTCCGGGTGAAATCGGGATTTTACCGGAATACCGGGAGGGTTACCGGAACCCCCCGGGAGCTATTTGGGCCATAGTGGGCCTTAGTGGAAAAGAGAAGGGGCTGCCCTAGATGGGCTGCGCGCCTCCCCCCTTCCCCTAGTCCTATTAGGACTAGGAGAGGTGGCCGGCCACCCCTCTCCCTCTTTCCCCCTTGGGAATCCTAGTTGGAATAGGATTGGGGGGGGAGTCCTACTCCCGGTAGGAGTAGGACTCCTCCTGCGCCACCTCCTCCTGGCCGGCGCCTCCTCCCCCCTTGGCTCCTTTATATACGGAGGCAGGGGCACCTCTAAACACACAAGTTGACACAAGTTGATCCACGTGATCGATTCCTTAGCCGTGTGCGGTGCCCCCTGCCACCATATTCCTCGATAATACTGTAGCGGAGTTTAGGCGAAGCCCTGCTGCTGTAGTTCATCAAGATCGTCACCACGCCGTCGTGCTGACGAAACTCTTCCCCGACACTTTGCTGGATCGGAGTCCGGGGATCGTCATCGAGCTGAACGTGTGCTCGAACTCGGAGGTGTCGTAGTTTCGGTGCTTGATCGGTTGGATCGTGAAGACGTACGACTACTTCCTCTACGTCGTGTCATCGCTTCCGCAGTCGGTCTGCGTAGGGTACGTAGACAACACTCTCCTCTCGTTGCTATGCATCACATGATCCTGTGTGCGCGTAGGAAAATTTTTGAAATTACTACGAAACCCAACAGTGGCATCCGAGCCTAGGTTATTGATGTTGATGTTATATGCACGAGTAGAACACAAGTGAGTTGTGGACGATACAAGTCATACTGCCTACCAGCATGTCATATTTTGGTTCGGCGGTATTGTTGGACGAGACGACCCGGACCAACCTTACGCGTACGCTTACGCGAGACCGGTTCCCTCGACGTGCTTTGCACAGAGATGGCTTGCGGGCGACTGCCTCTCCAACTTTAGTTGAACCAAGTATGGCTACGCCCGGTCCTTGCGAAGGTTAAAACGGAGTCTATTTGACAAACTATCGTTGTGGTTTTGATGCGTAGGTGAGATTGGTTCTTACTTAAGCCCGTAGCAGCCACGTAAAAAATTGCAACAACAAAGTAGAGGACGTCTAACTTGTTTTTGCAGGGCATGTTGTGATGTGATATGGTCAAGGCATGATGCTGAATTTTATTGTATGAGATGATCATGTTTTGTAACCGAGTTATCGGCAACTGGCAGGAGCCATATGGTTGTCGCTTTATTGTATGCAATGCAATCGCGATGTAATGCTTTACTTTATTACTAAACGGTAGTGATAGTCGTGGAAGCATAAGATTGGCGAGACGACAACGATGCTACGATGGAGATCAAGGTGTCGCGCCGGTGACGATGGTGATCATGACGGTGCTTCGGAGATGGAGATCACAAGCACGAGATGATAATGGCCATATCATATCACTTATATTGATTGCATGTGATGTTTATCTTTTTATGCATCTTATCTTGCTTTGATTGACGGTAGCATTATAAGATGATCTCTCATTAAATTATCAAGAAGTGTTCTCCCTGAGTATGCACCGTTGCCAAAGTTCGTCGTGCCCAGACACCACGTGATGATCGGGTGTGATAAGCTCTACGTCCATCTACAACGGGTGCAAGCCAGTTTTTGCACACGCAGAATACTCAGGTTAAACTTGACGAGCCTAGCATATGCAGATATGGCCTCGGAACACGGAGACCGAAAGGTCGAGCGTGAATCATATAGTAGATATGATCAACATAACGATGTTCACCATTGAAAACTACTCCATCTCACGTGATGATCGGTTATGGTTTAGTTGATTTGGATCACGTAATCACTTAGAGGATTAGAGGGATGTCTATCTAAGTGGGAGTTCTTAAATAATATGATTAATTGAACTTAAATTTATCATGAACTTAGTACCTGATAGTATCTTGCTTGTTTATGTTGATTGTAGATAGATGGCTCGTGCTGTTGTTCCGTTGAATTTTAATGCGTTCCTTGAGAAAGCAAAGTTGAAAGATGATGGTAGCAATTACACGGACTGGGTCCGTAACTTGAGGATTATCCTCATTGCTGCACAGAAGAATTACGTCCTGGAAGCACCGCTGGGTGCCAGGCCTGCTGCTGGAGCAACACCAGATGTTATGAACGTCTGGCAGAGCAAAGCTGATGACTACTCGATAGTTCAGTGTGCCATGCTTTACGGCTTAGAATCGGGACTTCAACGACGTTTTGAACGTCATGGAGCATATGAGATGTTCCAGGAGTTGAAGTTAATATTTCAAGCAAATGCCCGGATTGAGAGATATGAAGTCTCCAATAAGTTCTATAGCTGCAAGATGGAGGAGAACAGTTCTGTCAGTGAGCATATACTCAAAATGTCTGGGTATAATAATCACTTGATTCAATTGGGAGTTAATCTTCCGGATGATTGCGTCATCGACAGAATTCTCCAATCACTGCCACCAAGCTACAAGAGCTTCGTAATGAACTATAATATGCAAGGGATGAACAAGACTATTCCTGAGCTCTTCGCAATGCTGAAAGCTGCGGAGGTAGAAATCAAGAAGGAGCATCAAGTGTTGATGGTTAACAAGACCACTAGTTTCAAGAAAAAGGGCAAAGGGAAGAAAAAGGGGAACTTCAAGAAGAACGGCAAGCAAGTTGCTGCTCAAGAGAAGAAACCCAAGTCTGGACCTAAGCCTGAAACTGAGTACTTCTACTGCAAGCAGACTGGTCACTGGAAGCGGAACTGCCCCAAGTATTTGGCGGATAAGAAGGATGGCAAGGTGAACAAAGGTATATGTGATATACATGTTATTGATGTGGACCTTACTAGAGCTCGCAGTAGCACCTGGGTATTTGATACTGGTTCTGTTGCTAATATTTGCAACTCGAAACAGGGACTACAGAATAAGCGGGCACTGGCAAAGGACGAGGTGACGATGCGCGTGGGAAACGGTTCCAAAGTCGATGTGATCGCAGTCGGCACGCTACCTCTACATCTACCTTCGGGATTAATATTAGACCTAAGTAATTGTTATTTGGTGCCAGCGTTGAGCATGAACATTATATCTGGATCTTGTTTAATGCGAGACGGTTATTCATTTAAATCAGAGAATAATGGTTGTTCTATTTATATGAGTAATATCTTTTATGGTCATGCACCCTTGAAGAGTGGTCTATTTTTATTGAATCTCGATAGTAGTAATACACATATTCATAATGTTGAAGCCAAAAGATGCAGAGTTGATAATGAAAGTGCAACTTATTTGTGGCACTGTCGTTTAGGTCATATCGGTATAAAGCGCATGAAGAAACTCCATACCGATGGACTTTTGGAACCACTTGATTATGAATCACTTGGTACTTGCGAACCGTGCCTCTTGGGCAAGATGACTAAAACACCGTTCTCCGGTACTATGGAGAGAGCAACAGATTTGTTGGAAATCATACATACTGATGTATGTGGCCCGATGAATATTGAGGCTCGTGGCGGATATCGTTATTTTCTCACCTTCACAGATGATTTAAGCAGATATGGGTATATTTACTTAATGAAACATAAGTCTGAAACATTTGAAAAGTTCAAAGAATTTCAGAGTGAAGTTGAAAATCATCGTAACAATAAAATAAAGTTTCTACGATCTGATCGTGGAGGAGAATATTTGAGTTACGAGTTTGGCGTACATTTGAAAAACTGTGGAATAGTTTCGCAACTCACGCCACCCGGAACACCACAGCGTAATGGTGTGTCCGAACGTCGTAATCGTACTTTACTAGATATGGTGCGATCTATGATGTCTCTTACTGATTTACCGCTATCATTTTGGGGATATGCTTTAGAGACGGCCGCATTCATGTTAAATAGGGCACCATCAAAATCCGTTGAGACGACGCCTTATGAACTGTGGTTTGGCAAGAAACCAAAGTTGACGTTTCTTAAAGTTTGGGGCTGCGATGCTTATGTGAAAAAGCTTCAACCTGATAAGCTCGAACCCAAATCGGAGAAATGTGTCTTCATAGGATACCCAAAGGAAACTGTTGGGTACACCTTCTATCACAGATCCGAAGGCAAAACATTCGTTGCTAAGAATGGATCATTTCTAGAGAAGGAGTTTCTCTCGAAAGAAGTGAGTGGGAGGAAAGTAGAACTTGACGAGGTAACTGTACCTGCTCCCTTACTGGAAAGTAGTTCATCACAGAAAACTGTTTCAGTGACACCTACACCAGTTAGTGAGGAAGCCAATGATAATGATCATGAAACTTCAGATCAAGATACTACTGAACCGCGTAGATCAACCAGAGTAAGATCCGCACCAGAGTGGTTCGATAATCCTGTTCTGGAGGTCATGCTACTAGATCATGATGAACCTACGAACTATGAAGAAGCGATGGTGAGCCCAGATTCCGTAAAGTGGCTTGAAGCCATGAAATCTGAGATGGGATCCATGTATGAGAACAAAGTATGGACTTTGGTTGACTTGCCCGATGATCGGCAAGCAATTGAGAATAAATAGATTTTTAAGAAGAAGACTGACGCTGATGGTAATGTTACTGTCTACAAAGCTCGACTTGTCGCAAAAGGTTTTCGGCAAGTTCAAGGAATTGACTACGATGAGACCTTCTCACCCGTAGCGATGCTTAAGTCCGTCCGAATCATGTTAGCAATTGCCGCATTTTATGATTATGAAATTTGGCAAATGGATGTCAAAACTGCATTCCTGAATGGATTCCTGGAAGAAGAGTTGTATATGATGCAACCAGAAGGTTTTGTCGATCCAAAGGGAGCTAACAAAGTGTGCAAGCTCCAGCGATCCATTTATGGACTGGTGCAAGCCTCTCGGAGTTAGAATAAACGTTTTGATAGTGTGATCAAAGCATTTGGTTTTATACAGACTTTCGGAGAAGCCTGTATTTACAAGAAAGTGAGTGGGAGCTCTGTAGCATTTCTGATATTATATGTGGATGACATATTACTGATTGGAAATGATATAGAATTTCTGGATAGCATAAAGGGATACTTGAATAAAAGTTTTTCAATGAAAGACCTCGGTGAAGCTGCTTACATATTAGGCATTAAGATCTATAGAGATAGATCAAGACGCTTAATTGGACTTTCACAAAGCACATACCTTGACAAAATTTTGAAGAAGTTCAAAATGGATCAAGCAAAGAAAGGGTTCTTGCCTGTGTTACAAGGTGTGAAATTGAGTAAGACTCAATGCCCGACCACTGCAGAAGATAGAGAGAATATGAAAGATGTTCCCTATGCATCAGCCATAGGCTCTATCATGTATGCAATGCTGTGTACCAGACCTGATGTGTGCCTTGCTATAAATTTAGCAGGGAGGTACCAAAGTAATCCAGGAATGGATCACTGGACAGCGGTCAAGAACATCCTGAAATACCTGAAAAGGACTAAGGATATGTTTCTCGTATATGGAAGTGACAAAGAGCTCATCGTAAAAGGTTACGTTGATGCAAGCTTTGACACTGATCCGGACGATTCTAAATCGCAAACCGGATACGTGTTTACATTAAACGGTGGAGCTGTCAGTTGGTGCAGTTCTAAACAAAGCGTCGTAGCGGGATCTACATGTGAAGCGGAATACATAGCTGCTTCGGAAGCAGCAAATGAAGGAGTCTGGATGAAGGAGTTCATATCCGATCTAGGTGTCATACCTAGTGCATCGGGTCCAATGAAAATCTTTTGTGACAATACTGGTGCAATTGCCTTGGCAAAGGAATCCAGATTTCACAAAAGGACCAAACACATCAAGAGACGCTTCAACTCCATCCGGGATCTAGTCCAGGTGGGAGACATAGAGATTTGCAAGATACATACGGATCTGAATGTTGCAGACCCGTTGACTAAGCCTCTTCCACGAGCAAAACATGATCAGCACCAAAGCTCCATGGGTGTTAGATTCATTACAGTGTAATCTAGATTATTGAATCTAGTGCAAGTGGGAGATTGAAGGAAATATGCCCTAGAGGCAATAATAAAGTTATTATTTATTTCCTTATAATCATGATAAATGTTTATTATTCATGCTAGAATTGTATTTACCGGAAACATAATACATGTGTGAATACATAGACAAACAGAGTGTCACTAGTATGCCTCTACTTGACTAGCTCGTTAATCAAAGATGGTTAAGTTTCCTAACCATGAACAATGAGTTGTTATTTGATTAACGAGGTCACATCATTAGTAGAATGATCTGATTGACATGACCCATTCCATTAGCTTAGCACCCGATCGTTTAGTATGTTGCTATTGCTTTCTTCATGACTTATACATGTTCCTATGACTATGAGATTATGCAACTCCCGTTTACCGGAGGAACACTTTGGATACTACCAAACGTCACAACGTAACTGAGTGATTATAAAGGAGTACTACAGGTGTCTCCAATCGTCGATGTTGGGTTGGCGTATTTCGAGATTAGGATTTGTCACTCCGATTGTCGGAGAGGTATCTCTGGGCCCTCTCGGTAATACACATCACATAAGCCTTGCAAGCATTACAACTAATATGTTAGTTGTGAGATGATGTATTACGGAACGAGTAAAGAGACTTGCCGGTAACGAGATTGAACTAGGTATTGGATACCGACGATCGAATCTCGGGCAAGTAACATACCGATGACAAAGGGAACAACGTATGTTGTTATGCGGTCTGACCGATAAAGATCTTCGTAGAATATGTAGGAGCCAATATGGGCATCCAGGTCCCGCTATTGGTTATTGACCGGAGACGTGTCTCGGTCATGTCTACATTGTTCTCGAACCCGTAGGGTCCGCACGCTTAAGGTTACGATGACAGTTATATTATGAGTTTATGCATTTTGATGTACCGAAGGTTGTTCGGAGTCTCGGATGTGATCACGGACATGACGAGGAGTCTCGAAATGGTCGAGACGTAAAGATTGATATATTGGAAGCCTATATTTGGATATCGGAAGTGTTCCGGGTGAAATCGGGATTTTACCGGAATACCGGGAGGGTTACCGAAACCCCCCGGGAGCTATTTGGGCCATAGTGGGCCTTAGTGGAAAAGAGAAGGGGCTGCCCTAGATGGGCTGCGCGCCTCCCCCCTTCCCCTAGTCCTATTAGGACTAGGAGAGGTGGCCGGCCACCCCTCTCCCTCTTTCCCCCTTGGGAATCCTAGTTGGAATAGGATTGGGGGGGGAGTCCTACTCCCGGTAGGAGTAGGACTCCTCCTGCGCCACCTCCTCCTGGCCGGCGCCTCCTCCCCCCTTGGCTCCTTTATATACGGAGGCAGGGGCACCTCTAAACACACAAGTTGACACAAGTTGATCCACGTGATCGATTCCTTAGCCGTGTGCGGTGCCCCCTGCCACCATATTCCTCGATAATACTGTAGCGGAGTTTAGGCGAAGCCCTGCTGCTGTAGTTCATCAAGATCGTCACCACGCCATCGTGCTGACGAAACTCTTCCCCGACACTTTGCTGGATCGGAGTCCGGGGATCGTCATCGAGCTGAACGTGTGCTCGAACTCGGAGGTGCCGTAGTTTCGGTGCTTGATCGGTTGGATCGTGAAGACGTACGACTACTTCCTCTACGTCGTGTCATCGCTTCCGCAGTCGGTCTGCGTAGGGTACGTAGACAACACTCTCCTCTCGTTGCTATGCATCACATGATCCTGTGTGCGCGTAGGAAAATTTTTGAAATTACTACGAAACCCAACAGTGCAGGCCGAACGGAGGAAGGAGGAGGCACGGGCGCTGACGAGGCTGGGGTGCCGGACCACTGTAGCGGCGGGTCGGGAGGCCAGGGAGGCCCTGGAAGGGTCGAGGTCGCCGGCGGGCTAGATCGCCGAAGTGGCGCGGCGGTTCCTGGTGGTGCGGAGGAGCCGTGGAGGCGATGCAGGCGATGGAGATAGGGAACGGTGGGAGTTGAAGAAGCTCGCGATGACACATCGAACGGGGAGGCCCTCGAGCAGAGGAGCGGGCGACATGGAGGGGCGGCAACAGAGCAGCGGTAGAAGGGCGCGACAACGGCGGGGTCTCGGCGGCTGCGACAAGGGAAGAAGGCGCGGGCGGGCGAGCTCGCCGGAGGGCGCAAGGAAGAGCGGGATCGGGCGCGGGGTGGAGGAGGATTGGGATCGAGCCGAGGCTTCCCCTGACGGCGCGATTGGGAGGAGGACGAGGGGGATCAAGAGAGATGTGGCGAGCGAGTGGGGATCAGGAACGGGGTGGCGGCGCTGGAGGAGGGATCGAGGGAGAGAAGTGGGATCGGCCAAGGTTAAGAGGAGGCCAGCGGCTGGGCCTTAGGAGGATTCGGTCAGGGAGGCCGGCCCAGTTGGAGATTGTTGAACTTATCTCCACTGATTAGAAAATAAAAAAATGGAAAGGAAGAGGAAGAGAAAAGAAAATATTTGAGGGTCCAAATATTTTCTAATTGAGCTGAAAATTAACAAGTAGCCACTTGGCGGCATAATGCCAAAGTGCCACAACTTGAAAGGGGCCATGCGGAGAAAAGATCATGGATGCAAAATAATTTAGAAATGAGAGGGATTTATAATGCAAGTTTGTTGCGGTGGCTTCCAATTAAATGGAATATTTATTATAGCTCCCTAATATTGGGAGGATATGTTATAAAGAGAAATCACCATTGTGAATATCCCTCGATTTAAATGGACCGAAGATCCATGCAATTTATTTAGTTGAGTTAAGAAAATAAATGACATGATGGCATGATGACAAGATGCAATGCACATGATGCAAAGATGAAATGCAACGGACCAAACAAATCACACGACGAAACCCGGAAACCCTGAAAGGCATCTGAAGCTCCGGTATTGGGGCGTTACACCGGCACAAGCGAAAAGGGGCGTGGGTCCGCTCTGTCGGCGAGTCGAGAGCCTCTTCCCGCCATTTCTTCCCGCTCCCCCCCACTTCCCCCTCATTCTCTCTATTCCTCTTGCCAACCTCCCTTCCGCTCGCCTCCCAGCCTGCA
Organism: Triticum aestivum; assembly: GCF_018294505.1. Classification (NCBI taxonomy): domain Eukaryota; kingdom Viridiplantae; phylum Streptophyta; class Magnoliopsida; order Poales; family Poaceae; genus Triticum; species Triticum aestivum. The sequence goes on along the minus strand of NC_057809.1, from coordinate 372,057,103 downwards.
ACAACTACGACCGCCATCGTCGCCCAGCCGAAGTAGAGGGCTCCGCCGTCCAAGCCACTGGGCATGCCAAACACCGACTGGAGGGCGGAAGTTCAGCGCCAGGAGGCTATCACCGCCGACCGGCGGAACAGGGCCATCGCCAAGAAGGCTCGGGACAACGCGACGCGTGCGGCTGCGGCCGCGGCGGATCAATCCGAGGCTGAGGCGGCTCGCGTGGGGATGATGAATCCACCCGGTGGCTACGTCTAGTACGCGCCCTGGAGCCCGCAAAGCATCGGCTCTTCGGCCGGCTTCTCGTCGTCGCTGCAACCATGGGGATGCATGCCGTCGCCGGGCTACTCCGATGGGTATGCGCACGATGGGTTCAACCCCATCATCACCTTCCCCCATGGACACCCGGCCCAGCGCACGCCCTTGCCCACCTTCGCCGGCGTGTAGTACCCTTCGTACAACTACTCGCCGCCGGCTTACGCGTCCTCCCCGACGCCCCCTCTCCACCGTGGCGCCCTTCCCTTCTCACAAGATTCCACATCGCACCTCGGCGACACCGACGAGACCGACGCCGACATGGACGACATCATCGCAGCAGGCTCAGCCACGGCCGCCGCGTCCCCCGGGTTCGCTACCCAGGATGACACGGTGGACCTCAGCGGCGGCATGGACGGCGAGCTCGAGTACGGCGAGGAGGAGCCGGAGGATTATGCAGAGGAGGAGGAGGAGGAGCCGGAGACTGTTCCGGTGAGGAGGCGCGAGAAGAAGAAGAGGGCGGCCAGGACCGGCAAGCCGTGCATCAAGTGGACGTCCAAGGAACAGGAATGTCTCGCGAAAGCATGGAAAGTCGTCTGCCTCCACCCGACCACCGGCACGAACCAAAACATCGAGATGTACTGGGAGCGCATCAAGGCCGAGTTCGATGAGCGCAAGCTCGTCGACCCCTACTTTAAAGGCGTCTACATGCAGCGCGGGTTGAAGGCAATGGCGAACCATTGGGGGCTCATCCAGGCGGCGTGCAACAAATGGCATGGGATCGTCGAGGAGATCGTGGCACGCCCGGAGAGCGGCACTAACGTTGAGGATCAGGTATGGCACGGCGGTCTCCCGCTTCTCTTCGCCGTGTGCTCCCGCCAACTGTTTGTTCCTCGGGGCAGCTGCTGCGCATGTTCGCCTTGTATCGCCTGGGCAACAACGACCAAGAGTTCAAGTACCTCCACGTCTACAAGCGGATCGACAAGTGCGAGAAGTGGGCGAAAGTCCGGCGGACCCTCGACAAGGCCAAGGAGACCTACAAGCCGGACGCGCCGATGGCGGGCACGTCAGAAGGGCGGCCGGAGGGCAACAAAGGGGCCAAGAAAGGGAAACATGCCGACGCGGCAACCGCGCGAGTGCAGGAGTCCATCGAACACTGCCTCGCCGACGCACAAGGCCGCGAAGCTCGACCTGCTCCGGACCAACGTCGCCGCGAAGAAGAGGAACACCGACCTAGCTTTTCTGATGGGCGGGGTAGACATGCTCCAGAGCAACGACGAGAAGCTCAAGGCGTGGTACATGGCGGAGCACGGCCTCATCCTGAACCAGCTGACGACTACGGCGCTGCCAACTCCCACACCCATGCCGACGCCGCCGCCAAGCCCGAGTGTTGATGCCTCCATGACGCCCAGCAGCACCGAAGCCACACCGATGCTGCCCAGCACAAAAGCAGCTCCGACACCGCCTAGCTCGCGCACGCCGACTCCGCCGACGCCGGAGGCCGACCCCGCCGAGTGATGCGTTGCGCACGTGTCCAGACTTGTGGCGCTCCTTTTTTTATACGCCGGATTATTTATCCGATCGCCAAACTGTGTCATGTGATCGCCGGACTTGTGGCGTCTTTTGAACGGGAACGACCAAGTTTGAAATTGGCGCGCCCTGGGGCCGGCGCCTGGGGGCGTGACTGCGAGCTAGGTCGCCCAGGGGCCAATCTAGCGCCGGTTCGCCCCCAAGCCGCTCTTTTTAGGCGCCCTGAGGGGCCAAACGGCTGGAGATGCTCTTACCCCGATCCAAAACCTTGGTTGTCGCCATCGCTTCCGCTCCGCGCTGTCTCCGAGACGATCGATCTCCATGATCGCTATTAGGGGTCACACAGCCTGTATTTAGATTTTGTCCGCCAATTGTGTTGACCGCTAGCCCTAGACAGTTTTTTTTCAATCCACTGATTGGAGCTTTTCTCTTTGACCGGTCGATTGATTGGCGTTATTTTTCGTTGGTTTTCCGACTGAGATCAGATTGAGTCACCCATTGCACGTCTACAGTGCGCCTCTACTCCAACCTAACGGCGACTACATCGGCATCTTCAACTCTGCGGCCTGAGATTAAGATCGGCTGCATCGGATGACCCAGGCGTTGGTCACCGCATCAAGTGCGGTGGCCGTTCGCACCGACCTGCGCTGCTCGTTGGCTCGCATCGTGTAGCTTGCGGCTACTTTGGCATCCGGCGCCTGCTGGTCTTGGCTGGTGTATGTGTTGCGGCCCTACGGGTGTGACCACTTTCATGCCTGGACGTGCCTGTGCTTTCGATGCGTTCCTGTCTGGCTGCGCGCTACTGGCCGGGCTCCTCCTGTCACATCTGACTGTGCCGACGCGTCCGCACATTGTTTTCGTGAAAATCGTCATCAAGTTTATGCGGCTCTACATCAATCGAACAATGGGATGCACCTTTGTCGTCCCTTCGTACGGCAGCTTCCCCGCCCCGTGGTTACTCTCGCGGTTGCACCGATCTACACGCTGCAACTGCCTATTCGGGCCGTAGTGTCACGACCCGTGGTTCACGGCCATCCCGAGGCCGTCCGATTCAGGTCGTCCCATGGTTGCAATGATCCTCGCGTTGCCGATGTGTCGTCCCATCGGACCATAGCAAGTGTGATATGCGGTTTATGCCGTTGCCCTATGGTTCTCCTCGCAGCTACATCGATCTGTATGTTGTCGCGGCGTCGCCCCTTCGAACCTTAGTGCCGCGGCCCGCGTTCCAAAGCCGCCCGAGGCCGTCCACTCAAGCCGTCCCTGTGGTTGCACCGACCCTCGCGCTGCCGCTGCGTCACCCCGTCGGGCCGTAGCGAGCGTGACACGCGGTCCCTGCCGCCACCCTAAGGTCTTCCCTGCCGTCGCCCCATCCGCGCGCCGCCACTGCGCCGCCTCTTCAGGTCGTAGTGCCGCTGCACGTGGTCCACTTTGTCGTTCATGCGTGTCGACTCTTGTGTGGTATGCGTCGTGCCGTCTTCCTAGGCGCGTGAACGCCACCATCTACGCCGGCCTTCGTCATGTTGTCGCGTTCTTCCTCGCCTACTATGAGCACTGCCGCCGCGGTCCCGGCCTCCTCCTCGGGCCGCCGTCGCCACCGCTTTCCTTCCCGGTCCTCGGCGACGCTCTTCTTCTCGGTCCACGACGACTACCTCGACACTGGCCACCCTAACTCGACATCGACCACGGCGTCCCTCACACGACTACACCATCCTACGCTCTTGACTACCTCGACACCGACATAAAGGGCTATCGCCTTGCTTGAGCAACCTCATCGGCTTTCACTCCAGCCACAACTTCCGCGATGCGTCGACCGTTACAATTGTTGGGGGATGTCCGTCGGCTTGCCTTAGGATTCTTCTTCAATCTCACCGTCTGCGTCACTACCATTTTGACTGCGGGGGAATGTTGAGTATCATGACTATTAGGAAGTATAGGATTTTATCCCTTGCGCCCACAAGGCTCAGGCAATAAACAATCGATTCCACCAAGCCCTCTCTGTCCCTTCTAACAATCCCTTCTAACAGTCCTTCTAACAGTTCTCATGGCTTCTTCATGCCACTATATTTTATGTGTGATGCACCATGCATGTAAACATTACAAATCTAAAAAATCATTTAGGCAGAAGAATGGAACAGTAGGCATTAAGTGGACTTACAATGCTGGAAGCCCTAGAGCTAGGCTTTGCCGATTTAGGCCTCAATCAAGGCTGGCAGTCAAGGTTACAAGCTTAGGCATTATGTTACCTCCTAAGGCGAGCCTTGAAAGTCAACAAGTGCTAATACATGGAAGTTATAACAGATTGGTTCAACATATTTTCATTGAGATTATCATACCCTCCTTACCCTTCTGCTTGTTAGATGTTCCCATACGGACTACAGAGCACCTAGACTACCTAATAAACTGATTCTAGGTCTCACCGCAGATGGCCTGATGGCTCAACAGCAGTTCTGAAGAGAAGAATGTGGACCTTGTCAACAGAGAAGTATAAGAAACCTCCCAATGTGTGAGTAACATAGGAGCCAAAGCTTGTCCCAACAATGCAGTGCCAAGCAGGGCCGTATGACGTGTCAAATTCCTGCAGTAAGCAAATATTTACCAATCAAAATAGTGCTTAAGGCCGCACAAAACGGTGCAGCTAAACATATGAAGACTGCTTTGTGACACGTCCAGAGTTCCAGACATATCAGACAAATGAAAGAAATGGCCAAGTGAGAACAAAATAAACAAGGGAAATTATATTAAGAAAGTGGGGAATATCAACTTCATGCAACATATGTCAAAAATAAATATTGCTAGCTACCATATCCAGCCAACTTATGTTGTTCTACACAGGTTTGAACATTTTAAAGCTCTTCACAGAAACAACTATAGAGTAGCATTTCTAGTACGAGGGCTAAAAGGTACTAGTTCTTCCAGTTTTGGGAACAAATCCCAGTCTCACTTCCTTCAGCCTGTTCCGTTCAAATAGTAGTTATATACTCCCTCCGTTCCAAAATAGATGACTCAACTTTATACTAACTTTAGTATAAAGTTGGGTCATCTATTTTGGAACAGAGGGAGTAGTTTGAATTGACTTTTTGCTACTAGCTTCCAATCACCTTTCCCCTCTTCTCTTACAGATCACCTCTTCTACTAGAACGGAGCGAGGCGCCCGGTATCCTACATGCTCTCTGTCTGTCACCAGCAGCATTACAAGGCCAGGACAACACAACAATGGGTTACCACCTGACTACGTTTGCACTGGTGTTCCTTGTGCTGCATACCAGATAGCCACTTTGGTGCGTTTTTTCTAGCCAACACAACACTGATAAAACTAGGAAAACAGAAGACTTAGGCTTAAACCAGAAACACCCATATACTCAATCCATGCCTCCTAACTTTGTTGCAAGTCTAACCAACTGGCAACTGAACCAACATGTGTAGCACTAATCTCATACATTTAAATTGTGGAACATACAACTCAAAATAAAAGGTGGAACATAAGCAACAACACGTCGGAGCATCTCCCATAGATCCGTATCACTAATTTTTTTTTGGCGGAACCCATATAATCTGCCCAACATCCCCTACATCTAGGGGGGAAATGACTCTTCCCGTAAACCTTCGCATAAAAGTGTGACGTCAGCATGACTTTGTTAGGTTGATCTCTCCACCGAGTGGGCTCAACGGCCCATCGGGCCCTGATCTATTCGCGCCCTGATCGTGGGCGCCCAACCGTTCTATGGTTGGTGGGCCCGTGTGACCTGCGATATATAAAGGGGCCGGGGCGCACGGTACGAGGTTCACCGCGCCGCCACACTCCCCACCGATATCCCCTTCCGATCTAGGGCAATCGCAGTGCTCACGGGAAGCACCACTGCCACCTCTCCATCTTGATCTCTCTGCTACCACCGGCCTCTACTTCACCATGGCCGGCTCTGGATCGAGCTCATCTACACCTAAGGAAGGTAGGTTACCGGAAATATCTGGCCTACACGATCCTAGTGGGTCTATCAATGGTATCAGGCCATCTTGGCAACATGATTTTCGGTAAAAAGATAAAACAGAGAAAGAAAAAGAAATCCCTCCCCCCCCCCCCCCTAAAGAACCCTAGATGGGCAAAGAAATCTCAAAGAAAAGTGCGCCGCCACTCTGGCCGCGCCTATTCCTCTCGATCCGGATGGGCATCGGTATGCCGAGCCATCCGGAAGAAGAACCACCGGAGCTAGCAATAGGTCGCTGGGAAAGAAAGGAAAAAGACAAAAGGAGGGGGGGGGGGGGGGGGGGGGGGCACCGCGGCCAAACCGCTCGACGGCGGCGCGCACACCGCAAGGCGAACGCACAACCGGCGAGGGGGATGGCAACGGCGCATGCTCCGCCGTCTGCTCCGCCGCTGCATCGGTCGCAAGGAGTGCAGAGAAAGGCTCGGCCCGCGTCTCTTTCTAGAACAGAGAGGTGGTTGGCGGGAGATAAAACGAAAGGGGACCCGCGCGGCCCGCTCGGTGCGGCGGCTAGACGCCGTCGCCGGAGGCCGGTGAGGTTTTCTCCCCGCTGTTGGGCATGGCCATGAGAGTAGAGGAGGAACTCGCATCGTAGTCTCCCTCTGTAACAGAAAAGAGAAAGGAAAGGGAAGGGAAAGGCATGGCGCCGCGTGGTGGCAGCCGATGCCGACGACCAGGGCCGGCGGCCGGGCCGGCGTTAGTCGCCCCGACGGGGAGAAAGGGCGGACAGATCGAAGAGAATGGCTAGGCTTTTCGATCCGGACGAAGCGGCGTGGTGGTTTTGTTCTGGCGAGGATTGCGGGTGGACCGTCAGATCTTCACGAACGGCCAAGATTGAAACCCTAGTGCCACAGATGGGCTACTGGGCCTTGCGGGCGGCCCAGGCCGATTTTAGGCCAGCAGATAAGGATGGCAATTTTATCCATGGACATGGATACCCATGGATATCTAACCTGAATGAATAGGGTTTGGATATGCTTTTGCGTCCATGGGCAGCGCCCAAACACGACCCGATTACTCGTGGATAGGGCATGGACATAATCTTGTACCCATGGATATATCCAAACCCGACCCGATCGTCTGACTTAACAAGCAATATTCTGCTACCCCTTCCCCATAGTCACATGTCCCACTATAATTTTATCCTTTATCTAAATCATCCAAAATAAATTACACAATCCCCATCGTAACATACTCCAACGCACCTTCTCATCCTATTATCTACACTGATTAAATGAGTTGTCATTGAGAATCGGTGCCATCTCCATGAGTTACTCCTCTCATAGCCCTAGAGGTGGCCACCGCTGCCAGCCTCTACCCCCACGTAAGGTGGATATCCAATGGGTATGGATATCCATCGAATTTGGACATGGTCACAATTTTTTGCCCATGGATTTTTTCATGGATGGGCTGGGACTGCTGTCGGATTTTGGGTTCCGGCAGACCCTTGAGGTTCAAACACTGGGGTGCGCGCGGAGATTTCGCCTCCTGCCTGCCTGCACTCCTCCGCCTTGCTAGGATCTAACTAAGGAAAGAACAACACAAGAGACACAGGGTTTATACTGGTTCGGGCCACCGTTGTGGTGTAATACCCTACTCCAGTGTGTGGTGTGGTGGATTGCCTCTTGGGCTGAAGATGATGAACAATACAAGGAAGAACAGCCTCGCGAGGGTCTGTTCTTGGCTGGGGCGATGAACTGCTGGGAGGAGCTCAGTCACCTTTCTCTCTCTCTCTCTCTTTCTGATCTTCTCTATCCTTCCAACCCCCCAGCTCAGCTCTCTCTTTTCTTCTTCCCTCAGCTCTGTGGGTGGCTGGTCCTATTTATAGAGGCTCTGGTCCTCTTCCCAAATATCGAGTGGGAAGGGAGCCAACAATGGCGGGCTAATTTGAAGGGGGACAGCTAGTATCAGCTATCCTGACAAAAGTAGTCTTCGCCTGCGCAAAGCTCTGATGATGACGTCGTCTTGGGCTCCACGGTGACCTCCATCTCGTAGTTCTCCTGGTCTTGGTCTCGTTGCACCGAAATGGCAACCTTTGCCTGATGCCTCGGTACTCCGCGGCTGCGCTTGCCCCCTTTGCACCAAAGAGGAAGGGAGGACACTCCGCGGGCTGGCACCCGCCTGGCGCCCCCGGTCGTCATGGCTTGCGTCACGGGCACCTCGTGAGGTACCCCGCCTTGATCTCTCCGCCTCCTCGTGAGCCAGCCTGACGAGGCCGCGCCTGAGGAAGCTCCGCGTCGTCCGCCCCGCGAGGCTTGGCCCCTCGCGAGGGTCTTGGGTTTGTGTTGGTGAAGATGGGCCGTGCTGGGCCCCCCTTTGAGCCACGCCGCAGGCAGGCAAGTCTGGGGACCCCCGTTCCCAGAACGCCGACAGTAGCCCCCGGGCCCAAGGCGCGCCCGGACTTGGCCGTGCAGGGAGGCGAAAGGGCAAGAGCGAAGCGCCGTGGGCCCTAATAGCCTGCGGCCTTGGGCACCGTGTGGCGGTTGGTTGGACGTGGGCATCTCCACTTTCCCATGGCGCCTCAGCAACTGCACGGATTGGACAAGTCCCTGCATGCAAAGTGGGTCATGATTACCTACAATCGTGGAGGTCGGCGGTTGGCCTTCGCTGGCCATAAGTACGGAACAGCGCGCGCCCTTCCAGTCCATCCCTCCTTGCTTCTCCTTCTTCCCGTTCCTTGCTCCGTCTTGCTGCGATGGCTCCGATCCGCCGGTTCTCGAAGGCAGAGAAGGGAAAGGCTCCCCGAGGGGAACCAGACCCACTCCCGCCGAAGAAACGGCTCGCCCCCCGTGGCCCGGATGAGGGGGCCTTCAGGTGGTGTCAAGGCCTTGGTGCGAGCGGGTGCCGCCGGGGTTCCCGCTGCCATTGTACGCCCATGTCGAGGGCCCCGAAGGAGTTGATGCTGACCGCCATGGGCGGCGCCGATGGGTCACGAAGGTGTGGGTTGTCGCCCTTGGGGTCCACACCGAGGGCTCCTCCCGAGAGTTCGTGCTCCACGTCGCCATTCCGATCCAGTCTTGGATCCGCCTTCCTCCCTTCTTTGCCTCCATCGTCCCGCAGGGGGAGCCCCTAGAGCTCTGGCTGCAGCACGCCGGCTGCAGCACCCTCGCGACCGAGGCAGAGGTTGCGGTCGTTGCCCCGGGCGAGGTCTTCATGACTCGGGGCTGGAGAGAGATCGCTCGGGTTTGCAGGGTAAGGGTCGTCTTTGCGGTCCACTTGGATTACGACGGTGCTTCGGTGATTCTCTTCAAGGTCTTTGATGCGAGCGGGCGCCAGCTGGAGTGCTGCCTCGGGGAAGGTGGCCAGGACCCTGCCGTGACGAGGACTGGGCCCGCCAACGGCTCCCTTGGCGGCTCCTCAGGCGGTGGAGGCGTCGGAGGCTCCAGCGACTCCGGCGAGCTCTTCGCGACTCCGGAGACGAGCGACGACAGCTACAAGCCCCCAAGCCGGCACCACTCCTGGAGTAGGGCGGGCTCGTCAGGCCGCCGCCGACTCTGATCTGGATGGGGTTAGCGTCGGTGCTTGACGGCCCACTGTTGATGATGGCGTCTTTTGCAGGGTCTCGCGTAGTTTGTGTCCCTTTAGGATCTGTTCCCTGCGAGGAATCAAAAACGCGCCCCGTGGGGGCTTGTAAGGTGCCTGTGATCATGTTTGTTAATATAACCCTTATCGTAGAATTGCGTGAGTTGCTCATTCCGTCTTAGCTCAGTCCTCCCTTTCGAGCCTCACGAGGGCTTGGTGCTTTGCGCCGACAGGTCCCAGTCCCAAGGCGGCTTCAGCCGTCGCTGGTATGCCAGGTCGTGATGCCATGGTCAAGGCCAGGAGGTGAGCTACCCGGAGTCCGGTAAGAGCCCCTGAGTCGCGATGCTCAGGAGGTCCCCTTTGGCGCCCAAGTAGCCGTCGTTTGGTGAGAAAGAAGAGCGGCGTCGCTAACACGGGATAGCATTAGGTGCGGGGATGGTGCCACGGCAGCTGGCGCTTCCAGGTGATGACTTATCTCAAGGATCAGTGGCCGCTCTCTGGTGTGTCGCCGGGTCCGTGGTCATTGCAAGGTGCTGGAGGGCGAACTGCAAGGTTTGCGGGACTAGCTCGCGAACGAGGTCCGCCTTCACCAAGAGCAGGAAGAAGGCGTGAAGGCTCGCGAGGCGGCTCTCAAGGAGAGGGAGGTCAAGCTCAAGAAACGCCGCGACCGCCTAGGCGCGCTGGAGCAGGAGTTGGGGGCGAGGAAGGCTAAGCTGGACGACGAGGCCCTGGTTCTCGCCGAGGACCGCGTGGCCTTCGCGGAGATGGAGGCGAGGGCTCGCTCCTCACTGAGGACGCTTTATGACAGCGGCCTGGAGAGCCCACTGGCTGGCGCCGAGGATGGCCCCGCCAAGTTGCTTCCCTTCCTGGTTCACGCTCTTGAAGATGTCGCCCTTGGCCTTGGCCCCGCGGTCGAGGCCGAGGCGCGTGTCCTGTCTTCTGCAGCAATGACGCGGGTCCTCACCCACATCTACCTTCGCGATCCCGGTGTCGACCTCGACAGCCTGCTGGAGCCAGTGAGCGGCGAGCGTGCCGCTGCCGCTGCCGAGGCCGTGAAGGGTCACGCAGAGGCCCTGTTGGGGAAGTTCCGGGCCTTCAGCACCAAGCCGAAGCAAGGCGCTGCCGACCCCACCGCTCTGTGAGGCGTACCCAATCCGTGCTGCTCCATCGCCAACAAGTGACTCCGTCGCGGCTCCTGTCCTGCCTTTAATTCCTGCACATGTATCATGCCTCGGGGAGGCATTTAAACTTGCATTTGGCATCGAGATAATAGTGTGGAATGTAATATTTGCTTTTGAATTCCTTGAAATTTGCGCCTTTCCTTCCTACTTGCTTATGTTCTACGCCGGCAGAGCCCGGCCCCGCGCATGCCTCACCCAGCGTTGGTCCCGACCGGAAACCAGGACGGGGCCTAGGAGTGAGGGGCCACGTGCCAAGTTAGGCTCCTGAGTCGCGATGCTCAGGAGTCCCCCTTGGCGCACGAACAGCAAGTAGGGAGGTGTGATGCGGGTGGATCTACCGTTCTACGTCTGCAGAGCCCGGCCGCGCGCGTACCTCACCCGGCGTTGGTCCCGACCGGAAACCTGGACGGGGCCACGGAGTGAGGGGCTACGTGACCAGTTAGGCTCGTGAGTCGCGATGCTCAGGAGTCCCCCTTGACGCTCAGACGGCCTTCGTACCTTGGCTCCGCTCGGGGAGAGACGCGCGACGAACCAGGCCCGGGGGGACCTGGCTAGGCGGCGTGCATCTGGGTGTGACCCAGGCGCAGCCCCCGTGCCCAGCCCCCTCGCGCAGCACTCCCGAGGGGAGGCGTTACGATGAGGCTAGACACTGAGCTCTGGGCTCCCTAAGGTTGGTGCGGCCCGGGGGCCACCCTCAGTTGTTTATCACCAGCGCGGAGCATAGCGCGCTACTGTATGTGTACGGGCATAGCCGCTCCTCGGCAGTGTCGTCAGCCAGCGCGGAGCATGGTGCTTCCACTGGTACGTGGGAGGGGGCCCCCCTCTGGGAGGAGCCTCCGGGGCGTGTACAGCCCCGCCCTGACACGTGGCTGGCACGGTAGGGCCTGGCGAGGTGTATCTGGGCACCCGTGAGCTAGCGTGGGACTCACCGTGCCCTACCTCTAGGCGGGTTGCGCCTGGCACTGGGCCTTATCTTGTGATGTGTCCCTGCAAATTGGTTAGATGTCGGCACTCTACGTCCTCGGGTCCTGGCCCTCGAGCTGGTCTCAGCCGTCGCTGGTATGCCAGGTTGCGATGCCATGGACAAGGCCAGAGGGTGAGGGCTGGAGAGCCAGTAAGAGCCCTGAGTCGCGATGCTCAGGTACCCCCCCCTTTAACTTGTAAGTGGTCGGCATGGAGAAGAAGAGGTGCCGTGGACCGGCATCTAATAATCAAGCATGGTGGGTCTAATTGCATAATCGGAAATAAACGCAAATGGCATACATGCCGCTGGGCCTGGCCCGAGCGGCTTGGGGATCATGCAGCCCGAGGGGCACCCCCAACAAGGTAAGCTAACAACATGGAATAAAAAAGGGATACACGCCGCAGGGACGGATCCACACAGCCTGGGAATAATGCAGCCCCGGGGGGGCGCTCCCAGTTGGAAATAAAACTCGAAAGATGTCACCTGATAATGTTGAGGACGAACGAGCATTGGTGTAGCAGGATCGGTAGGCTGCGGGAGCCGATCCTCACGAGCCCCCAGGCCCAGGGGCCTCGGGAGGCTCCGGAGGCGCTGGCGGCTCCTCACGGGCCATCTCCATCCCTGCCAGCGCTGCGGAACGTCCTGCCTCTCATGCCTCTGTGATACCCCTCGTGAGGCGCCGGTACGTGTCAGCCGCGTTCGGCAAGCCGTAAGGCATGCGGATGTAGCTGTGGGGTGGGCCTCCGCAGCGCCCCACTCGCGAGGGCCAGAGGCGCTCCAGAGAGGCAACTCGGTTGAGCCCTGGTATGTCGATGCAGACGCGCAGCCCACCATCCTCGCCTGGATGGGGAGCCACTGCTGGTAGGCGGCAGCCGCCTTTCGTAACTCTTGACTCCTGTAGCTCCTGAATGGCCTTGCTGACGAACTCCCGAGGGTCTGGGTCTCCTTGCCTTGCTCCTTCTTGAGGGAAACGTGCTTCGAAACACATCTCCATGTGGTGCCCAAGCGCCTCCCTCGTGACCCTAGCTAGGTCGGTGGCCCTCCAGGGGAGAGCCCCCGAGCCCTGCCCGAGGAGGGCGCCGGGCGCGCTTTCCTATGCGATGGAAGGAGGTTCCCCCTGGGCAGGCGCGGGCCCAGAGGGGCCCGCCTCCTGAGTGGTCGGGCCGGACGATGTCTTCTTCTTCTTAGGGGCGGTCTCGGGAGGCCTCCTGTTTCCACGATCCGGGTCTTCCAGTGACGCGGCCTGAAAGGCTCGTTCCAGGGAACACACCGCGTCCTTCTCTTCACATGGCACCGTGATGACTCCGCCACTTCCTGGCGTCTTGAGGACGTTGTAGCCGTGGTGAGTTACGGCCATGAACCTGGCTAGTGCTGGGTACCCAAGGATGACCTTGTACGGCAGGCGAATGTGAGCGACGTCGAAGTCGATAAGCTCAGTGCGGTCAGATTTCGGGTTCCGGCAGACCCTTGAGGTTCGAACACTGGGGTGCGCACGGAGACTTCGCCTCCTACCTACCTGCACCCCTCCGCCTTGCTAGGATCTAAACTATGGAAAGAACAACACAAGAGACACAGGGTTTATACTGGTTCGGGCCACCGTTGTGGTGTAATACCCTACTCCAGCATGTGGTGTGGTGGATTGCCTCTTGGGCTGATGATGATGAACAATACAAGGAAGAACAGCCTCGCGAGGGTCTGTTCTTGGTTGGGGCGATGAACTGCTGGGAGGAGCTCAGTCACCTTTCTCTCTCTCTCTACCGGATCTTCTCTATCCTTCGATCCCCCGGCCAGCTCTCTTGGCTCTGTGGGTGGCCGGTCCTATTTATAGAGGCCCTGGTCCTCTTCCCAAATATCGAGCGGGAAGGGAGCCAACAATGGCGGGCTAATTTGAAGGGGACAGCTAGCATCAACTATCCTGACAAAAGTAGTCTTCGCCTGCGCAAAGCTCTAGTGATGACGCCGTCTTGGGCTCCACGGTGACCTCCGTCTCGTAGTCCTCCTGGTCTTGGTCTCGTTGCACCGAAACGGCAACCTTTGCCCGGTGCCTCGGTACTCTGCGGCTGCGCTTGCCCTCTTTGCACCAAAGAGGAAGGGAGGACACTGCGCGGGCTGGCACCCGCCTGGCGCCCCCGGTCGTCATGGCTTGCGTCATGGGCACCTCATGAGGTACCCCGCCTTGATCTCTCCGCCTCCTCGTGAGCCAGCCTGACGAGGCCGCGCCTGAGGAAGCTCCGCGTCGTCCGCCCCGTGAGGCTTGGCCCCTTGCGAGGGTCTTGGGTTTGTGTTGGTGAAGATGAGCCGCGCTGGGCCCCCCTTTGAGCCACGCCGCAGGCCGCAGGCAGGCAAGTCTGGGGACCCCCGTTCCCAGAACACTGACAGTAGCCCCCGAGCCCAAGGCGTTCCAGGACTTGGCCGTGCAGGGAGGCGGAAGGGCAAGAGCGAAGCATCGCGGGCCCTAACAGCCTACGGCCTTGGGCGCTGCGTGGCGGTTGGTTGGACGTGGGCGTCTCCACTTCTCCATGGCGCCTCGTCAACTGCACGGATTGGACAAGTCCCTGCATGCAAAGTGGGTCATGATTACCTGCAATTGTGGAGGTCGACGGTTGGCCTTCGCCGGCCATAAGTACGGAACAGCGCGCGCCCTTCCAGTCCATCCCTCCTTGCTTCTCCTTCTTCCTGATCCTTGCTCCGTCTTGCTGCGATGGCTGCGATCCGCCGGTTCTCGACGACAGAGAAGGGAAAGGATCCCCGAGGGGAACCAGACCCACTCCCGCCGAAGAAACGGCTCGCCCCCCGTGGCCCGGATGAGGGGGCCCTTCAGGTGGTGTCAAGGCCTTGGTGCAAGCGGGTGCTGCGGGGTTCCCGCTGCCATTGTACGCCCACGTCGAGGGCCCCAAAGGAGTTGATGCTGACCGCCATGGGCGGCGCCGACGGGTCACGAAGGTGTGGGTTGTCCCCCTTGGGGTCCACACCGAGGGCTCCTCCCGAGAGTTCGTGCTCCACGTCGCCATTCCTCTTCAGTCTTGGATCCGCCTTCCTCCCTTCTTCGCCTCCATCATCCCGCAGGGGGAGCCCCTGGAGCTCTGGCTGCAGCACGCCGGCTGCAGCACCCTCGCGACCGAGGCAGAGGTCGCGGTCGTTGCCCCGGGCGAGGTCTTCATGACTCGAGGCTGGAGAGAGATCGCCCGGGTTTGCGGGGTAAGGGCCGTATTCGCTGTCCACTTGGATTACGACGGTGCTTCGGTGATGCTCTTCAAGGTCTTCGATGCGAGCGGGCGCTGGCTGGAGTGCTGCCCCAGGGAAGGTGGCCAGGACCCCTCCGCGACGAGGACTGGGCCCGCCAACCGCTCCCTTGGCGGCTCCTCAGGCGGTGGAGGCGTCGGAGGCTCCAGCGACTCCGGCGAGCTCTTCGCAACTCCGGAGACGAGCGACGACAGCTACGAGCCCCCGAGCTGGAGCCGCTCCTAGAGCAGGGCGGGCTCGTCAGGCCGCAGCCGACTCTGATCTGGATGGGGTTGGCGTCGGTGCTTGACAGCCCACTGTTGATGATGGTGTCTTTTGCAGGGTCGCGCGTAGTTTGTGTCCCTTTAGGATCTGTTCCCTGCGAGGAATCAAAAACGCGCCCCGTGGGGGCTTGTAAGGTGCCTGTGATCCTGTTTGTTAATATAACCCTTGTCGTAGAATTGCGCGAGTTGCTCATTCCGTCTTAGCTCAGTCCTCCCTTTCGAGCCTCACGAGGGCTTGGTGCTCTACGCCGACAGGTCCCAGTCCCAAGGTGGCTTCAGCCGTCGCTGGTATGCCAGGTCGCGATGCCGTGGTCAAGGCCAGGACGTGAGCGACCCGGAGTCCGGTAAGAGCCCCTGAGTCGCGATGCTCAGGAGGTCCCCTTTGGCGCTCAAGCAGACGTCGTTTGGTGAGAAAGGATAGCGGCATCGCTAACATGGGATAGCATTAGGTGCGGGGATGGTGCCAGGGCAGCTGGCGCTTCCGGGTGATGACTTATCTCGAGAATCAGGGGCCGCTCTCTGGTGTGTCACCGGGTCCGTGCATCGGCAGGCGCGAGGTTGCTCGACGAGGTCCTCGCGTGTCTCTCCCCTCTCGCCTTTGCTCCCCTTTCTGGCTCACGCTCTTGAAGATGTCGCCCTTGGCCTTGGCCCCGCGGCCGAGGCCGAGGCGCGTGTCCTATCTTCTACAGCAATGACGTGGTTCCTCACCCACATCTACCTTCGTGATCCTGGTGTCGACCTCGACAGCCTGCTGGAGCCAGTGAGCGGCGAGCATGCCGCTGCCACTGGCGAGGCCATGAAGGGTCACGTAGAGGCCCAGTTGGGGAAGTTCCGGGCCTTCAGCACCAAGCCGAAGCAAGGCGCTGCCGACCCCACCGCTCCGTGAGGCGTACTCAATCTGCGCCGCTCCATCGTCGACAAGTGACTCCGTCGCGGCTCCTGTCCTGCCTTTAATTCCTGCACATGTATCATGCCTCGGGGAGGCGTTAAACTTGCGTTTGGCATCGAGATAACAGTGTGGACTGTAATATTTGCTTTTGAACTTTTTGAAATTTGTGCCTTTCCTTCCTACTTGCTTATGTTCTACGCCGGCAGAGCCCGGCCCCGCGCATGCCTCACCCATCGTTGGTCCCGACCGGAAACCAGGACGGGGCCAAGGAGTGAGGGGCCACGTGACAAGTTAGGCTCCTGAGTCGCGATGCTCAGGAGTCCCCCTTGGCGCACGAACAACAAGTAGGGAGGTGTGATGCGGGTGGATCTACCATTCTATGTCTGCAGAGCCCGACCGCGCGTGTACCTCACCCAGCATTGGTCCCGACCGGAAACCAGGACGGGGCCACGAAGTGAGGGGCTATGTGACCAGTTTGGCTCCCGAGTCACGATGCTCAGGAGTCCCCCTTGACGCATGAACAGCAAGTAGGGAGGCGTGATGCGGGTGGATCTACCGTCCTATGTCTGCAGAGCCTGGCCGCTCGCGTACCTCACCCATCGTTGGTCCCGACCGGAAACCAGGACGGGGCCACGGAGTGAGGCGCTACGTGACCAGTTAGGCTCCTGAGTCGCGATGCTCAGGAGTCCCCCTTGACGCTCAAACGGTCTTCGTACCTTGGCTCCGCTCAGGGAGAGACGCGCGACGAACCAGACCTGGGGGGACCTGGCTGGGCGGCGTGCGTCTGGGTGTGACCCAGATGCAGCCCCCATGCCTAGCCCCCTCACGCGGCACTCCCGAGGGGAGGCGTTACGATGAGGCTAGACACTGAGCTCTGGGCTCCCTGAGGTTGGTGCGGCCCGGGGGCCACCCTCAGTTGTTTATCACCAGCGCGGAGCATAGCGCTACCGTATGTGTATGGGCATAGCCGCTCCTCGGCAGTGTCGTCAGCCAGCGTGGAGCATGGTGCTTCCACTGGTACGTGGGAGGGGCCCCCCCACCGGGAGGAGCCCGCGGGGCGTGTACAGCCCCGCCCTGACACGTGGCTAGCACGGTAGGGCCTGGCGAGGTGTATCTGGGCACCCGTGAGCCAGCGTGGGACTCACGGGGCCCTACCTCTAGGCGGGTTGCGCCTGGCACTGGGCCTTATCTTGTGATGTGTCCCTGCAAATTGGTTAGATGTCGGCACTCTACGTCCTCGGGTCCCGGCCCTCGAGCTGGTCTCAGCCGTCGCTGGTATGCCAGGTCGCGATGCCATGGACAAGGCCAGAGGGTGAGGGCTGGAGAGCTAGTAAGAGTGTAACACCCTCGATGCGACTAT
The DNA here is from genome assembly GCF_018294505.1 of Triticum aestivum. Taxonomy (NCBI): domain Eukaryota; kingdom Viridiplantae; phylum Streptophyta; class Magnoliopsida; order Poales; family Poaceae; genus Triticum; species Triticum aestivum. The sequence continues at coordinate 372,039,925 of NC_057809.1, read as the reverse complement.
AGCTCCCACGTGTCGAGGCACGACTTAGAGACATAATCGCATTGAAGGCATATGTCGCAAGTTAGGCAATCTTCACAACATCCCATGTAATATGATAATAAAAGGGGAGATAACATAGTTGGCTTACACTCGCCACGTCAATCAAGTACATTAATAACATTACATCATCCAAACACTCATGGCCCGACTACGGCGCCAAAATAAAAGAGAACCCAACATGCGACACAGTCCCAATCACCCCCAACTGGGCACCACTACTGATCATCGGGAAAGGAAACATAGTATCGTTGAGAGTCTTCGTCGAACTCCCACTTGAGCTCACACGCGTCTCCTGGAGCGGAATCATCAGGCCCTGCATCTGGTGTAATAGTAATCTGTAAGCCACAGGGACTCAGCAATCTCGTACCCTCGCGATCAAGACTGTTTAAGCTTATAGGTATGGCAAGGTAATTATATGGAGCTGCAGCAAGCGACTAGCAAGTATGGTGGCTAACTTATACGCAAAAGAGAGCGAGAAGAGGAGGCAAAGCACGAGCGAGAAACTAGAGAACAACCTGCGCAAACATTACTCCAACATCGTGTCCACTTCCCGGACTCCGCCGAGAAGAGGCCATCACGGTAACACACTCGGTTGATACATTTTAATTAAGTGAAGGTTCAAGTTATCTACAACCGGACATTAACAAATTCCCATCTGCCCATAACCGCGGGCACGGCTTTCGAAAGTTCAATCCCTGCAGGGGAGTCCCAACTTAGCCCATGACAAGCTCTCACGGTCAACAAAGGAATAGACCTCCTCCCAAGATATTCCGATCAGACTCGGTATCTCGGTAACTCAAGACACTTCGATAGGTTAAAACAAGACCAGTAACACGGCCCAAATGTGCCGACAAATCCCGATAGGAGCTGCACATATCTCTTTCTCAGGGCACACTCAGATAAGCAATCCATACAACTAAAACCAGCCCTCGAGTTTCCCCGAGGTGGCGCTGCAAGGGGCTCTAGTTTGGACCAACACTCAGAGGAGCACTGGCCCGGGGGATTAAAATAAGATGACCCTTGAGTCTGCAGAACCCAAGGGAAAGAAAAGGCTAGGTGGCAAATGGTAAAACCAAGGTTCGGCATTGCTGGAAAAGCTTTAATCAAGGCGAAATATCAAGGGGTTCCCATTATAACCCAACCGCGTAAGGAACGCAAAATCCGGGAACATAACACCGATATGACGGAAACCTGGGCGGCAAGAGTGGAACAAAACACTAGGCGAGAGGCCGAGCCTTCCACCCTTTACCAAGTATATAGATGCATTAAGATAACATAGCAATATAATGATATCCCAATAAGTAAATAAATGTTCCAACAAGGAACGGCCTCCAATCTTCACCTGCAACTAGCAATGCTATAAGAGGGGCTGAGCAAAGCGGTAACATAGCCAATCAACGGTTTGCTAGGACAAAGGTGGGTTAGAGGTTTGACATGGCAATTTGGGAGGCTTTCAAGCAAGTGGTAGGCATCGTAGCAATGGCATAACAAAAGAGCGAGCAAACTAGCATAGCAAAGATAGTAGTGATGTCGAGGGTATGATCATCTTGCCTGCACAGTTATCAAAGTTGACTGGATCCTCAAAAGCAAACTCAACGAGCTCCTCGTTAGCGATCTCGTCTCCCGGCTCTACCCAAACAAGACAAACAAGCAACAAGGATACAATCAACCACGTGCAAACTCAAACAACACGATGCAAAGATGATATGCTATGCAGGATGCGATGCGGGATGCAAAATGCAAGATATGACATGAAATGCATGAACCTGGCCTCAACTTGGAATTCCAAGGGTGCCACTGGAAAGATGAGATGAAATCGCTTGAAAACAATATAAAGAACGCCAGAATCGGAGTTACGGTTTGGAGATGGCAAGCGATTCAAAAACGACACCGGTCTGCGATTTACAGCAAGTAGGCATCTAAATGCAATGAAATGAACATGCTACAGCACCCAAACATGGCATCAAAATACATGGCAGGGAGGCATTCAAGATGCTTAACAAAAGTCTAGCACTGAGCTACGACCAATTCATCCATTAGGAGGTCCAAACAAGCATGGCAAAAACGCAAATGGTAAAACAGATCTCAAACTTAGTGAAATTAACACTTGTCTAGAATTTCAGATCATATAGCCCTCTTCGGAGCAACAAAACAACATGCTACAGGACCTGAACATGACAAAGAAAGACCTGGCATGGAGCTACTCAACAAGCTTAACAAAAGTCCCTTAGTGACCTTGAGCCAAAAGGGATCACAAAATATACTAACAAGCACACGAACATAGCAAAAACATAATCAGTTTTCAGACTTAGTGAAAACTGGGACATGCTGAAACATAACTCACAAAGGCATGTTTACGAGCTCGATACACTCACCACGGTGCAAGTCATGGCAAGAAAAGCATACATCCCTTAAGAAGGCACAAAATGCAAGCTAGACATGGCAAGAACAATGGCATAACATGCACGGATCAACTACAATAACATCGGCAAAATCGCAAACAAGTTGACGATCTGCCCAGATTCGCAACGAAGCAAAAGTAGAGCTCGATTGACTCAAGCAAGGGTGCTCCATAATTGCAAACAAAGACATGAATGGATAGAGCACTACAATATTAACAAAACTCCCTTAGTGATCATCCTCAAAAGAGGCACGGATCACTAGGAAACAACAAGAACATATGGCATCGTGAACTAAACAATCCCAGGACTTAGTGAAATTACTAAGTCCCTGAAAACAGAATTAGCAAGTGCACCTCTTTGCAAGCTTGCACAAGAAACCACACACATCCTAAAAATACATGGGTTACACCTCTGGAAAGATGACAAAACCCTTAACAAAACATATGGAGAACTCACGGGCATAGCATGCACACATTAATCATGGCAAAAATGACAAAAGTGCTAAACGGAGTAGCAGATCTGACAATTAACTCAAGTAGGCCTCTTCTAACAGCATTTCGGGCACCAAGATGAGCTCAAATGAAAATGATGTAATGTAATGAAATGATTTACTCTCTGAGATGAACATTTTGATATACTATATGCCCAAATTGGAGCTACGGATGCAAAGTTACGGAGCCACGAACATGAGCATATGGACTGAAAAATTTAGGGACTTAGAGAAAATTAGGTCAACCCTGAAAACAGATCTGGATCGGGGCGGCGCGCGAAGCGAGGTGGCCGGGCTCTCGCCGGAGCTTCTCGCCGAAGGAGGAGGGAGGACCGGCCGGGGCTTGCCGAAGATGGGGAGGAGCGGGGCCAGGGAGGCCGGGCGACGGAGAGGCCGGCGCGGCCGGTGGCGGCGACGG